>NC_090451.1:226235320-226535320 GCF_031143425.1 Pleurodeles waltl
TTGGGTGGAGATTTTAATGCGTTCTTAGATATCACATTATATAGATCACATCCCCCCCTACCAGGCACTGTATCTATTCATCAGTCTTAGGCCCTGCAACAATGGGTGGAGGGTTGGAGTCTTTCTGATGTTTGGCAAAGCCGAAATATTGACAGTGCATGAATACACATTCTATTCCTACCTACACACTTTGCATTCCCTCCTCAACAGGTTCCTCCGCCCCACAATGCTCCTGTCCAATATGATACATGCTACACATTTGGGTAAGACACTTTAAGATCACAACCCTGTAGAAATAACACTGTATTTGGGAAAATTGCCAACTCCCATACCCACAAGGCATTTGAGACCAGACTCATTAAAAGATATGGCTAGCTCATATTATCACCAACTGTTTTACTGAAAATGAGGGTACTGCCTCTTGTTTGTTAGTGGAATGGAAGGACTTTAAGGTCACGGTGCATGGTATTTCTATTGGCACAGTGGTGGGAGCCAGACAAGAGGTGTTGAAAGGAATAACACAGCTAGAAAATAAAATGGGCTCCTTTGAGATAAAAGCACTCACTAACAGAGGCAGTGGATGAGCTGCAAGAGGCTCGAGTCACGTATGCTGAGCTACTGGAATGGCTCTGCGTGATTGATTATAAGGCGTATACCCAGAAACGACATACTGAGGCAGACAAGTCGAGATCCCTACTTGCCCATCTGGTATGTTCGGACGTCACACTCACACCCATATTATCCATACATGACCCATTTCGCGACTTGCTTGATACCCAACTGAATATCAGTGGGTCGTTCCACTCATACTACACACTTCTTTATACGTGCATGCTCCCCAAGCCCGTTCCTGCAGATGTTTAAACTTTTTTTTATGGAGGGCAACACTACCTAGAGTGTCATTGGATGAAAGGGAGTTCTTGAGTGCACCCGTAACATTGGGAGAGGTACGTGGAATAGTAAAGGAACTAGCTAGAAACAAAGCACCGGGATTGGACAGGCTCCCAATGCAATATTACTCCACGTACACCTCCAAATTAGTGCTACGCCTCAAAATATTGTACAAGTTCTCTTAAGAAAAGGGTGGAGTGCATCCTATTACCAGAGAAGCAGTGGTAACGTCACTGCTGAAGTCGGGTAAATTGTCTATAGAACTAACAACATAGCGGCCCCTCTTCCTTTCAAATACTGAATATAAGTTTCTAAGTAGGATCCTAGCCTGCCGACTTCTCCCATTGCTCCCACAATTAGTACACAGAGATCAAAGTGGCTTCATAACCCTTTGTAATACCTCACTGAATATCCGCTGGTTGTTCCATGTCATGACAGCATCTTGTGATCCTTACCTGTTTGCAGGATGTGTCTCATTGGCAGTGCGCCAAGCTTTTGATCTCCTAGGCTGGGATTTCATGATAGCAGTGCTATCATGGTACAGCATCCCACAGACGTATATACAATGGGTTTTTCTCCAATACTAGTGTCCAACAGCTAGGGCTAAGACTGGACCACATATTTTGGACACATATCAGGTTGCACTCTGGACCAGTAGGGTTGCTCCCTTTCACCTCTTTTATTTGTTTTAGTGCTGGACCGCTTGCACAGCATATTTGTCAGGAATCAGTGGAATAGGGTATACAATTGGGTCAGGAGTTGCACTCTGTGTCCTTATACGCAGACGATATAATCTTATACTTCCGAGACCTCTTTATGGGATTGCAGGTACACCTCGATTGCTAACATCTTTTGAGGTATCATCTGACCTTCGTTTAAACTTAAAACGTCCTGTGCTTTTTACTTTAATGCCAGTGCTACAGGCCAAGTGTTGAAATTTGAAGTCTCAGAATTGCCAGTTGCTACTCACACCTTGCGCTACTTGATCATTAATATATATTGCAACACAAATTATCTACTTGAGTGAAATCTTGGGAGATCGATTAATTCACTTAAATTTTAAATCGCCTTCTGGATCACACTACCAGTATCAGTCGTGGGCCGGTTGGCCGTGGCTAAGATGACCATGTTACCACATCTTATGTATTATTTCATAACTATACAGCTGATGGTGCCAGCGTGGATATTTTGCCTGTTAAATGATATGCTGGAAAGTTTTGCCTGGGTTAACGGGTGCTGCGAGTAGGCCTTACTAAGTTGCAACTTCCCACGACTGGGGGCGGAGTGGGGGCCCCGGATTTTAAAGCGTACTTCATAATGGGTCATTTGCAGTGTTTGGCATATTAGCTAGTGTGTCAAAATTTGTCTGAGATTGGTTACTTACCATCATAGATGAATAAGGGTGAGCTCCATAGGTTTGTTATGCTCCGGAGTGCCCATTCCGAGACCCTGTTTCCCCTCTACTTTGAGTAGCCCTGACCCCTTGGAAACTAGCACTGAAATACACTGTGAATACCATACCGTATGCACAAACTATATCTTTTGTGGTATCCCTACGTCCTCCGGGACACTCGTTATGTGGCGGCTGGATCTGTTGGTGCGGGAGGGGGTGACAGGTCACTGTTTCAGGACCGCACCCCGCTATTACATGCGGAATTTGTGCACTTTGTACACTTGCACGAGCTCCCTGAAACACTGTTTCTGACGCATGCCAGCATAATTCGGTACACGTGGCAACACTGGGCCTCAGATGGGATGAATTCCGATACCCATGAATGAATACAATCATTGTATAATATGGGGAATGGGAGACATCTAATTTGTTGGCTCAGTCGCGGGAGCCGAACACACCTGGGGGCATCCTTGAATTTTCTAAAACAGGTATGGGAAACCGACTTCATTCGTGAAATCATTAATAAACACTGGGAACGCATACTTGAATATCCAAGACAAGTCTCACGCAACTCTAGATTTAAATTTATTCAGTTCTCAGTCCCATTCAGGGCATATCTAACACCACTTAGGATTGCAAAAATATTCCATAATGCATCTTCCAATTGCCCTCGCTGTAAGGCTCCAGAGACTGATTTGTTACAAATGTTGTGGACCTGTCCTTGACTAGCCCAGTATTGGGTAGGAGGAGCAGTGGCATTACCAGAGTCACTGGGCTGGATCAGTGGAACACACCTGCAGTATCTACCACTGCTCCGTCCACGACCGTGGGGCTCTAAGGTGGTACAGCGCTTTGCAGATCTGTCTCTATTGTTGGCAAAACTGCTTATGCGGCATTGGAAAGCTCAGACAGCTCCGAGATTGGATGCATGGAGGAGTGAGATGACCCACTGGGTGGTTGTGGAGAGCGATGCTCTTTGTCGAGAGGAGTACTGAGGCCTCCGCAGGAAACTCATCTCCCTAGAATGGGATGCGTTATTGGAGGGGTTTAAGTCATGGTATACGGCACCAGATTAACCTTCTGTTGTATGCAATATACACCTCCCCTATGGAGGGGGGCAGCATAATTGATAATCCCCACTACACCAGGAAAGCCCGCTTTTACAATAGTGAATGTCTAAGATGGAATGGGTGGTAGCAAGACTTGGTTTATTTTGCCCCCTGTCCCGTTCTGTCAGAATATATGTATCATACCTCTCCTTGCAGGATCTTCAGCCCTCTCCATTTAATAACCAGTACGAGCCATAATGGATGGATGGTGTGGACAGTTGGTTAGTGTGGATGGAATGGTTCTAGTTTACTGTTTGTTATATGAATAAGAACGTGAAAGCTACGACAACTATATCATGATTAGATGCATATGAAAAATTGTGTCCTTGTGAAATGTCATCCTGACAATACGAGTCACGTATTCACAAAATGCAATAAAAGTTTATGTTAACAAATATTTAGTTATTCACTGTAATCTGCCCTTAATAGGTTAAATCTGTTTATTTGACAGTCAAGCGCCCCATTGCATGTAGGAAAACGCTTAAAGACTGGGTGAAACATGGCCCTACAAGAATTCTTTGGAGGCAAACACGCATCGTAGTGAACCCGTGTATACTGTCTTCCACCAACTCATAAAATGGCGTAGCGGCATCTGGAGCCAAACGTGTATAGTGGGTGCCATAATCGTTTTAGCTCCTCATGCCCTCGAACAATAAGGACCTTCATTTAAAAAAGCCTTTAAAATCTGCTGCGGTACTACAAATCGTTAGCTTAGTTACAGCACCCCACCTTCAAAAATTGTCTTATGTCTGCACTCGAAAGTTGATTATCTCCTAGAAATGCTGATTTGACTATGTGAAGTTAACAACACTATTCTAAGATATGTCTGGAAACGTGGCAGTCGCAGTTTTAAAGACCTAATAAAATACTGGAAGGGTTTTGTGAATTCTGTATCTCATCCGGAGATATACATGCAGAAGATATTTTTCTTCTCTGGAAGAAACCACTTCCACTACACATCCAACTATTTTGGTGAGAGTTCTTCCTCAGTGTCGCTATTGAAGTAATTTACTACTATCCTCGAGACATTTCCAACCCTTGCCAAGGTGGGAACGGGTCAGAAAATGACTTGTGATTATCAACAAATGTGTAAGTTTGTGGTTGTCCACAAACTTCCAGGGCAGTCTAGCCCTTTGGCGCATAACGCCCACTCAGAATAGTAGATATACTCACCCAGAAACCTTTGTGAGAGTAACTTTATTTAAAAGTTCAAAACCAACATTTGTGAATTTTTCAAAAGGGGATTCTGAGATCTAAAAAAAATGTCTAGTTGTCTGTGGTAAAAGTATGACTGCAAGTGATTAGGTGCCAGATGTACCAAGGTTTTTTGCATTCGCAAACGGTGCGAATGCCCGTTTGCGAATGCAAAAAGCCAGTTCAGAATGTATGAAAGACTTTGTGGACGCAATTTTAAGGAATCGCGAAAATAGCAATTCCTTAAAATTGCAACCCTGTTTAGAAAGTTGCAAATTGTGACTCTCTAAATAAGAAATCGCAAATAAGGATTCCTTATTTGCGATTTCTTAGCACATGTATGAAGCCATTCCTAAATGCGATTTGGCCATTTAGGAATCGCTATTTACCACCAGGTTGAACCTGGTGGTAACCATGTGCAAAAATTAAAAATGCATTTTAAATGCATTTTTAAAATGTACATGTAAAGCACACACGCCCTTTTGGCATGTGTGCACCTTACATGTCCCAAAAATAATTTTGGGGTGCAGCAGAGGGGGCCTTAGGCCCCCAGCACCCTGGGGTTTTGTATTTCCAAAATTGCGATTTCTGGTTAAGAAATCGCAATTTTGGAAATGCAAAAAATTTGCAGATATGGGCCAACAGGCCCATAGGTGCGAATTCGGCCTGTATCGTAATTTGCTATTCGGTAATAGCATTTGCGATTTTTAAGAAATCGCTATTACCGATTCGCAAATGTGAAAGGCCTTCATGATACATCAGGCCCCTAATTTGTTAATCTGACCATGGTACTCACACAAATTAGACCTTAAATGCACAGTCACGTTTGGAAATAGTATTTCATGTGCCTTTCCATATTTAAAGGTAAACATTAGCACCAGCATTTAGTTGTTTCTAACAGGCAAGGCTTTCCTGCCTGGTGATACGGTTCTGCACAAGGGAATACTGAGAAAACTTTAGTAGCTCAGGCTGAATAGCCAATGAGATGCCCGGGATAGATGTCATTTGAGAAACCCGAGGCTGGATATCCTTTTGAGCTGCCCTACACACCGTGAAAATAAGCTGTGCAGAGGCGTCTGTGAGGCACCAGCAGTGGTTTACATGGTGTCTGAGGGAGTGTATTTGCAATGCAGGAGATGTCACGTAGCTTTAGAAGCAGGTTTTTACCTTAAGAGATGGTAATGTCAACACCAGATTGAAAGCAGCCTTAAATGAGAATGGTGCAGGGCAAACACCTTGAGGAGAACTTGTCCAGTTGCTGATCACTCCACTGAGTTAATGTCCGTATTACGTTTGTGCCTTCTTTCTATTTTTACCAGAGTGCCAGCTAATGATGCAATGCTTAGAAGCATCGGACCCGGCCTTCGAGCTTTGGAAACATGATTTGACAGAATGATTAATTGCAGAGTAGATTTCCATGTCAAATTGTTAGAACTGATGACAACTAATGTAAGTTGTACTAGATAGGAGATAGATGCTGTATTGATTGACAATTAAGAAGAAATCGAGTCCTTGCAGTGAAATGCAAAATGCAAAGTCATAAGACATGTATGGAATGCTTACTGACCAATGCTCGTGGATCCAGATGCGATTTAAATTCAGCACCCTCAACTATAGTGCAGCTGCTTGTTGCTTTTAATTTAAAGTCCATCACAGATGTTTTAAATAGCAATCATCGTCTTACTGTCTAAGATATGTTTTTGCACCTCGGAACTATTAGAAACTAAGGGTATGCATAGGAAAGACCTATACATTGTTGTTTCCATCAACCACTCATTGTATCTGGGCGGGTACAATTACCGGAGGCATAAATAGGTGTTGGTGCATGAATTGGGATTAAAATTGGTGCACAAGTTTCGCATAGACCCAGCAGTTTTTCTACGAGCAAAATTTACCTGGTAAAAACGTAAGAAATTTGTGCAGGGAGAAACTGCAGTATTCTGCGTTTTGAAGCTGGGAATGGGGAAAACGTTCCGCATTACCACAGTTTTTTCTATTCTGTCTTTTGGAACTTTGAATGGGGGTAATGAGACAATGGGGAAACCTAACCCAGCAGTATAGCATTACCCTCATGCAGTATTACCACAAAGGAAGTCCTTTAAAATCAGAATGGATACCGAGTAATGATTTGTATGCAAGCTTTTACAATTGTGTACACTATGTCAACAGGTAGGTGGAACGATTAGGAGTCTGACTGATCATCTAGCACAGGGATGTGTGTTTGGCAACATGCTTACTGCAATATAAACCAACTGAGTAAGATACATTAAAAATAGTAATATTTCGGCCTTGTAGTTGTTCTCCTGTCAAGTTTGTAAAATCATACCTTCAGCCATCGAGATCAGTACCAAATGCAACGTATTTACAAACTTAACATTCGTATATTCTTTGGGTGGAAGCTTTGGTAAGGTAAGGCACGCACTGTTGCTCTTGGGCTAGAGGTTGATATTGGTTGCATGCCTCGGGCCCTTGGGAGAAACAACCGCAACCAAGGTAGTGCTAAGAAGCCCACCTGGAGCATCTGAACTTCCCCCTCACCTTCTGAGCTCTGTCTTTCCTTGAACTTATGCCTATGCATCGACAAGTAAAAGTCAGTGAACCTTTCAGGAGGCCCTCTTGAAACTGTTTTTTTTTTGTTTTTGCATTCTGGAGTGGCTGCTTGTAAGGAAATGCCTCCGTGGTATGGTTACCCCCTGACTTTTTGCCTTTTGCTGATGCCAGTTATGATTGAAAGTGTGCTGAGACCCTGCTAACCAGGCCCCAGCACCAGTGTTCTTTCCCTAAACTGTACCTTTGCTTCCACAATTGTCACAGCACTGGCACTCAGATAAGTCCCTTGTAAATGGTACCCCTGGTACCAAGGGCCCTGATGCCAGGGAAGGTCTCTAAGGGCTGCAGCATGTCTTATGCCACCCTAGGAACCCCTCACTCAGCACATGCACACTGCCTCACAGCTTGTGTGTGCTGGTGTGGAGAAAATGACTAAGTCGACATACTCCCCTCAGAGTGCCATGCCAACCTCACACTGCCTGTGGCATAGGTAAGTCACCCCTCTAGCAGGCCTTACAGCCCTTAGGCAGGGTGCACTATACCACAGGTGAGGGCATATGTGCATGAGCACTATGCCCCGACAGTCTCTAAGCAAAACCTTAAACATTGTAAGTGCAGGATAGCCATAAATAGTATATGGTCTGGGAGTTTGCCAAACACAAACTCCACAGTTCCATAATGGCTACACTGAAATCTGGGAAGTTTGGTATCAAACTTCTCAGCACAATAAATGCACACTGATGCCAGTGTGAAATTTATTGTGAAATCCACCCAGAGGGCAGCTTAGAGATGCCCCCTGAAAACCAGTCCGACTCCTAGTGCTAGCCTGACCAGTTTCTGCCAGCCTGCCACAACCAGACGAGTTGCTGGCCACATGGGGGAGTGTCTTTGTCACTCTGTGGCCAGGAACAAAGCTTGTACTGGTTGGAGGTGCTTCTCACCTCCCCCTGCAGGAACTTTAACACCTGGCAGTGAGCCTCAAAGGCTCACCCCTTTTGTTACATCATCCCAGGGCATCCCAGTTAGTTGAGATGCCCGCCCCACCGGCCACTGCCCCCACTTTTGGCAGCAAGGCTGGAGGAGATTATGAGAAAAACAAGGAGGTGTCACCCACCAGTCAGGACAGCCCCTAAGGTTCCCTGAACTGAGGTGACCCCTGCCGTTAGAAATCCTCCATCTTAGTTTTGGAGGATTCCCCCAATAGGATTAGGGATGTGCCCCCCTCCCCTCAGGGCGAAGGCACAAAGAGGGTGTAGCCACCCTCCAGGACAGTAGCCAGTGGCTACTGCCCCCAGACCTAAACACCCAAATTTAGTATTTAGGGGCACCCCAGAACCTAGGAAATCAGATTCCTGCAACCTGAACCAAAAAGAAGGACTGCTGACCTGAAAGCCCTGCAGATACGATGGAGACGACAACTGCTTTGGCCCCAGCCCTTCCAGCCTGTCTCCTGACTCGAAGAAAACTGCCACAGTGACGCATCCGACAGGGACCAGCGACCTCTGAACCCTCAGAGGACTGCCCTGAACCAAAGGACCATGAAACTCCAGTGAACAGCGGCTCTGTTCAAATCCAGCAACAACTTTGCAACTTTCTTGCAACTTTTAAAGACCTCACTCTTCCCGCAGGAAGCGTGAGACTTCACCCTCTGCACCCGACGCCCCCGGCTCGAGCTTCAGAGAACCAACACTACAGGGAGGACTCACAGGCCACTGCGACCTCGTGAGTAACCCGAGACGACCCCCCCTTGAACCCCACAGCGACGCATACAAAGAGAATCCAGAGGCTCCCCCTCACTGCGACTGCCTGTAACAAGGAACCCGATCCCTGGACCAAGCACTGCACCTGCAGCCCCCAGGGCCAGAAGGAACCGAGGAGTGACCATCAGGCGACCCTCTGCCTAGCCCAGTTGGTGGCTGGCCAGAGAAGCCCCCCTGTGCCCTGCCTGCACCACTAGAGTGACCCCCCATTGATTCTAATGCAAAACCCGAGGCCTGATTTGCACACTGCACCCGGCCGCCCCTGTGCCGCTGAAGGTGTGTTTTGTGTGCCTAATTGTGTCCCCCTCAGTGCTCTACAAAACCTGCTGACAGACCGGAACCGGAGCACCCCTGTTGTTCATAGGCGCCTATGTCTTTTGGGCCCTCCTTTGACCTCTGCACCTGACTGGCCATGTGCTGCTGGTGTGGTAACTTTGGGGTTGCCTTGAACCCCCAACAGTGGGCTGCCTATGCCTAGGAACTTAGACTTGTAAGTGCTTTACTTTACCTGACAAACTAACCATTACTTTCCTCCCCCAGGAACTGATGATTTTTGCAGTGTCCACCTTTATAATAGCTTATTGCCATGTTAACTAAACCTGTGTATGTTACTGCTCTGATTCAAAGTTCCTAACTTACTTGTGTGGAGTACCTTGCATTTTATGTATTTACTTCAAATCTTGAACTTGTGGTTCTAAAAATAAATTAAGAAAATATATTTTTCTATATAAAAACTATTGGCCTGGAGTTAAGTCTTTGAGTGTGTGTTCCTCATTTATTGCCTGTGTGTGTACAACAAATTCTTAACACTACCCTCTGATAAGCCTACTGCTCGACCACACTACCACAAAATAGAGCAATAGAGTTATCTAATTTTGCCACTATCTTTCCTCTAGTGGGAACCCTTGGACTTTGTGCACACTATCTCTCACTTTGAGAAAGTATATACAGAGCCAACTTCCTACACTGCTACATCCTGATCTCTCAGAGGGTCACTGGTGTTGCAACCCCAGCAATATTTAAGCATTGGGGCTCTTGAATGGGCACCAAAACATAACACAGGCACCAACAGTTTCTTTTCATTTTGTAAATTCAGAATGCTTTAGTTGCTGCTACACCTGTTACACAGCATGCCCACAGGAGTGATGAAGGTTGCAGGTGGGCCATGGTATAGAGCCCACACTCCTTGGGAGATCTCTCTTTGCTGGGAAAGCTCTATTGTTTTAGAGGAGTGCACCTTTTGACTAATCGGTGTACTGCTCTGCCTCCTGTGGCTCCACCTGGTAAATAAAGCCCTCATTCCTCGCTCCTCTGAACTCCTGACCCTGTCAGGAGTTCGAGGCCCTCCTCCACCCGCAGGCTTCTGCCTGCACCTCAACCCTGGTTTCTAGTGTGAGAGGTCTGCTTTCCTACTAGGCTGCCCTCTGCCTCTCTCCTCCTTTTTTCTGCTTTGCTCTCTGTTCTGTTTTCACTTCTGTGTCTGTACCTTTTGTGCTCCTTTTGCTTCACGTTACACTCGTCCTCGTTTTTCTCTCCCCTCACTCTGATCTCTCTCTCACTTTCGCTCTGCTCCCTCTCTGTCTCCCCCGCTGCTGCTGCTCCTGCAGCCCGCCCCATCCTCTCTCTCTTGTGCTGCAGTCCTGCCGCTGCTGCCCCCGTGGCCGCCCCCTTTTTCGCACTGTTTTTTGCCCCCGCTCCCACCTCCCAGTTGTCCCCTCCTCCCCACCACCTCGCTACTTAATGGCGTCCGCTGCGTGGTAGGTCGAGCAATACCACTGACCTGGTCAGTACACTGCTCTGCCTCCCGTGGCTCCACCTGGTAAGTAGAGCCCTCACCCCTTGCTCCTCTGAACTCCTGACCCCTGTCAGGAGTTCGAGGCCCTACCCCACCCGCAGGCATCTACCTGCGCCTCATCCCTGGCTCTGCTTTCCTACTAGGCTGCCCTCTGCTGCTCCTCCTTTTTTCTGCTTTGCTCTCTGTTCTGCTTTCACTTCTGTGTCTGTCCCTTTTGTGCTCCTTTTACTTAACATCACACGCTTCCTCATTTTTCTCTCCCCTCACTCTGCTCTCTCTCTCACTTTCGCTCTCCCCTCTCTCTCCCCCGCCACTGCTGCCCCTGCGGCCCCGTCCCCCTTTACAAATTCCTGATTGAATTAGAACTGGAATGCAAATATTTGTACATGAAATGCAACCTGCGCTCTTTCAACAGTCCAGGCTAACCTATGATTGCTTCCAAAATTAAAAATCAAAAACCATAAATTCAAACATGTTTTTTTTTTTTTACTTGGATGCCAAATGAACCATTCTCTTGCGTGACAGTTTCAGTCTGGCCTAGCTTTTCAGGATCCACAGTGCAGCATTCTGGAACTTCGCACTCCTGTCCTATTTACAGTTCTTCCAAATTATACTCAAAAGTAGGGCATGTGACCTGGGCCCCACCTATAATTGTGTGCACCTGACTCACATGCATGTCGCAGCAGCTGTAAAACAAATCAAAGACAGGTGATTTCGCTAACCTCATTGTTTGATCTTTGAGAAAGACTCATCATGTTTGTCCAGCTCCACGCTCACTATGCTGGCTACATCCTCCGAAAGAATTTGGTTTAAGGTGCTGTGTAGAGCTCATCTGGCAGCTCGGGGTCAAAGGTATGCCCCCCCTTCAGCATAATTGTGTTCCCTATTGCCGCTTCACTCAGGTTCAAAAGATCTGTTGTTCGAGCCATGCTTCAACAAAGTTCAGTGTGGTCCGCGAGCCTTTCATGTACATTGTACCAATTTTGACATTTGTGTACATTGCCCCAACTCTGGTACGACCTTACTTTTTACCTGAGACATAAGCGTTGTGATGATATGTTTTAACTGAATTAAATTATGTGAGTGGTATGGTTGGCTTCTATCAGTAGTTCTCTTTTGAATATTGGATTTCGACATTATTTTACTAACAGAGAGAACTTACCCAGGGTGCAAAAATACATGATATGAAACGTACCACATACACATGAAGCTAGACAAATTAAGGCATGCCATCCATTTGAAATATGTTATCAAATTAGACTTCATGCTACCACAGAGAGCTGTGAAGCATATCTTGACATAGATTCCAGACAAGGGTATAGAAGATAAATAAGGACATCAGCTGTGAGTGAATTAACTTTTTTTGACTATTAGAATCTTGTGGAAATATAGTGGAACTTGGTTATGAACTCCGGCTGTTTTTGTAGCCCAGGGAAAACAGAAGGTACATACTATTTTTCCTTTTTTGTCACTGATAAACAGACTTAAGAGTCAAGCTCGTTGTACCACTTTCAGATGCCATGGGTCAAGGATACAAGTATTTATGCCGAGGTCCTGATTGTTTTGCAAAAAATGGCCTATTTTATTGTGAGTTGTCTTTAGAAGAGAGAAAGGTATCTTTAATTATTTACCTAGTGACCTATTAGTAAATACTCAGACATAAAACCTGCTCTCTTTCTCATCCAGAAGAGCCTCAAAATTCATCAAGAGGATTTCGGTTATTTTGTATTTGGTATTTGTATAGAGTGAACCTAACCAGAAAGCAACAGAGCACCGTACAGGGTCAAAGGCAAAGATCTAGTCAACAATAGACTGGAGAGGTTGCTGGGTTCTGGGAGGAGAAGTGCATGGTTACTACATTGTGATGTAGCATTCTTTAAAGGGGCATTTTCAGCTGTTTCCTAAATTGGAGCAGGGTCTGGGCGGTCAAGATACATACAGAGACGTTGTATCAGATCGTGGGTGCATAGTCAGAAAAGGCCTGTTGCCCTGTTCTATTCTTTTTTGCATTTCTTTGTCGCCAGTCTTATGTTGCCTGGCTGAAGTAGTACCAAATGCAACCGGGGATTGCGAGCCTCAGATGAATCCAAGTGGCTTAGCATTTGATGAAATTTGGTGTTCAAAATTGTCAAGTATCATGTTGTGGAGCCAGATTTGGACTAGCCTTTGCTTGTTGTTCTTGGCATATAACAGGGATTGAGTCTTGGTAATGTTGAGGTCTAGGTAGGTGCTCAGTATGTAGATCTGAATGATGTGAAGTAGTGTCTGGGGCAATGGATGTCTGAAGCTAATAAAGCTTTCAAGTAGAGTTGTGTAACATCAGCGTATTGGTGAATTTTCATGCTATCAGTGATTAGAATCCTTGGGGGCTTCTTGCAGGGGGTAAAGAGGACAAGCAAAAGGATGGAGCCCTACTGGAACTTGGAACTGGAATCTAATGGACCATAGATGTCCCATGTGAACAAACATGTAAGGGATGGATCGATAGGTGAAAAATCAGAGAAGAATGTTGTTAGTGAATCCCATTCGAGACTTTAGGTTGTGGATGAGGGTGGGGCGATCTGCTGTGTTGAAGGTGGCTGTGAGGTACAGCAGTATCAGGATTCGGGGGTCATCTACATCTACGGTCCAGATGGCATTGTCTACGATGTGTAAGGTAGCTGTTTCCACATTGCAGCTTGATCTGAGGCAAAAACACCATAAAAATAATGGCAGGTGCTTGGCAAGACATATTACAACTAGTATAAATAATTTAGTGTACAGATTACGTGGACAAACTTTTATAATGAGGGATAGAATAAACAAGCTCAATAAATCCTGAAGCATTAAAATGAATTTGTGATTTGACAGCTTAAACAAAATTGGTCGGAGATGAATTTAATTAGGCAGATGTTACCACAGATTGACAACAAACGAGGGGAAGTGTCTACTTACAATGGGTAGTCCGATTGCCATTCCTTTTAGAATTAATAAATAATGAAGGAGGAATCTGCAATAAACCGATAAGTATTTGTAATCATTAGGGATTTGGTATGATAGTTAGAAAACGTATAGGGAGAGAATTAGGTATAATGAATTCCTGTCAAGCATTTATATATGGAAGGAAGCAGACACACTATTCTACCTGTTCACCTTAACCCTGTATGCACTTGTATCTTTAAATCACATAAATAATTGGTAGAATTAATGGATTTGCCATATAATATTGTTTGGGAGTCGAATTTTGTGCCAGCTTATTGTGGTGCCTTTTATGTAGTTTGAATAAACTGAGTAGTAATAGGAATGGTGTTTACTTCACTTTATGTACTGGCTGGCTCACATGTTTGCACTCTTATACTTACACACTTGTTTATCATTATTACTACTCCTTTTTTAAATGTTGGTGACAAGCCCATTGTCCCAGAATCCAACCTAGCCACTGGTTGTTTGCTTTAAGATTTTCTTTTTGCACATTATATATTTTTTCTTGCTACACTATTTGAGGACCTACTTTGACAGAAATAAGCAGGTCCTTTTGAATGCCTTTGCACCTCTTACTAAGCGTAACATTCAAGGCAGAAACATACGGAACATTCTGTGTGGGTTGAATTAACCCCTGCATTGTTCTATTTACCTTACCTCTGGAGACCAGACAAATAAACTCAAGGTCTAGCATTATGCAGTTTTAACTCTGCCCTTCACACCAGTACCCCCACTTCTCTTTGCTTAAAACAATTATACACTTCCACAAATATCTATGAAGCACATTCCAGTGACATCCATCTCCAATAGTCCCCTCTTCTTGAAAGTTGTAACCCACACTGATACTCATAGGAATATCAGTTTGAGGAAGATCCCAATGATGAAGCATGCCACTCTTTGGGTGGGTGAGGGCTCCTATCCTATGAAAAGAGCTTCTATTTCTTTGAAGACAACTATTTTTATACCTGAAGTATCTTTTGTGATGTTAAGAAGTTGATAGATAAGTGTAAATAGGACATTCAAGCTGCATCAGGATTTTTAGGTACCTTTCGTCTTCTTTTCAGTTTCGAGCTTCACCTGAAAATGTGTATGTCAATCCTTCATTCTGTTCAGATAGCTGAAACCATATGGCAACTGTGGTTGCAAACTGGTTTCTTTTGGAAGACAAACTGTCTTCTATCCAGAGAAAATGTCCATGATGAAAGACAGTAGGCAGTCAAGTTTCCTACCTTATTGGCTGCATGGTCTGATGGGGTTTTCAGGGTCCTGAATATCATACTCCATCTGCACCCCCTTCGAGAGTGTCGGAAAGAAAAAAGGTTGCAGGTGACAGGAGTTTGGTTGAGACATTTAATTTGACTAATCTACATTTTTTTGTGGTGGTGTGCTAGCAAGGACGTTCTGTTGGGAGTTTCATTTTGGAACCCTCCTACAAAGCAGTTCATTCCAGCAGAGGGATCAGTCGAACAACCAACTCCGATAAGGTTGACTGCTTTGTTTTAGGGATTTAGTCCACTTTGGAACAGAGGTGCCAAAGCAGCATGCTGAAATTAAGGGTATTCCTTTAAGCCCTCAAATCCTTCCTTCCTTCTGTTGATCTCAACACCGATCCGTTAACTCTTCAGGCAGAGAGGAACCAGATCTAGAGTCCGTTCAAGGGAAGTACAGACAAGCTGGTACTTGTTTCTAGCAAGGAGCATCACTTTAACTGTGGCACATCTCTCAGTTCTTGTCGTGACTCAACAAGGATCAGAACCATGCAGTAAAAACATAGGATCAAGCAAGAAATAAGAACAACAAGGAGATGCAAGAAAAGATTGAGATCTGACATCTGAAGGCTATGGAAGACTGGACAGCAATGGCTGGAACTGAGATAGAGAGGGTGGGCCTTCCAAGTCAAACAGAAACAAAGGATCAATCACAGTAATGTAAGAGTTGCAGCCAGAACAATTCAAGCAGCAGAGACATGAGAACAAGTTGCCCAGCAACTACTTGGTTCTGTGATTCCTGTTCGGTCAGCATGTCTGTCTTCTTTGCACCTTTGTTTTGCTTACCTTGCCTCTTTCGTGTTCCTCCTTGTTTGTCTGCAATTCTTGTAAAAACGGTTCCTGTGTCAGCATCAGACCATGTGCAGCCTGCCTCAAGCTGAAGTCACAACTCACCTTTAGTGTCCGTTGGTACTCCTGGGCTCGAGTAAGGTCGCTGTGTACTTTGTGTGTTATTTAAAAGCATTTCCAATTGGAGCATCAGGTAAGTCATAACAGAAATGTTTTTGTGTTGTACTGGCATCCGCTACTAAAGCAGGAGAAACATGTAGGCTGGAGAGATTACATGTTCCTGCTAGTTTCTATTTCAGTAGCGGCCGAAGCCAGGGAAAGGTGGTGGGTGGACAATAATTAAGGGGAAAAACACGGAAAAATATTATCATTTCATTTTTCATTTGCCTTTGCTGGCAGTGAGGTGATGCTCCTCCGCCTTAACGGAGGAGCCCCTGTTCTATGTAATCATCTTATGTGCTGTACAGAAGTATGCAGCTAGCTTGTGTGGGCTTCATACTTTTGATCTCAATATTAGCTGCGACGGCCACTTGTTTTGCATTCTCTGACTTCCTTTCATGGTTATCCCGTTATAAAATCAGGATTAAAAGTTCCAGAATGCAAAGCTGTGAGCTGTACTGGATGAGATGCTCATTCATGACCTAGGAAACATGAAAGCTCTGCATTAGGCTTGACTTATAGTAGTCCTCACTTTTACTGCCAACTTTGTACGCCCTTGATAAAGTAAAATATCTTGTTTTCTTTATGTTCTGCTTCATAATGCACCTCTGTTGTTTTTAGAGGCTGTAAACTAAATGTTACTATTTACAGTTTACTAATGCTCAAAGGTTTTACTTTCAAACGGAAGCATCTAGAACTTGGGTATATATATGGGCCTCACTGGAGGTCAGATCAGTTTGTATGTAATGGGCAACACTTTTGAGGGTTATATTAAAGCACATGGGATAGCTTATGTAAGAGAGTATTAATCCACATTATCGTGAGAAAAGTAAGTTATGTGTGACTTTAGAGGTTTCTTAGAATTTTGCTACTTTAGCACCCAAGGGCTCATGGAACAGTGAGACTTGGAGCCCAGGAAAATAAACCGTGCTGTGTGTTTCTTAGTCAAAGGCTTTAAGTGTCTGAAATTGGCAATGAGAAACGTTACCTTGAGGTTGCTTTTAGGTCTGGCTTGACAGCACAGCAGTTGCTATACCTCAGAGAATAAATAATTAAAGAGCTTAAGAAGAACTACTGCAAAGCTTTAAATCTGCACAGTTGTTAATGTACGTATGTAAGACTATGATTGGGTAGATGCTGTGTGCGTCTGCTGTGAATGAATGCCTGGATTGCATTGTTTGCCTTGAGGAAAAGCCAATGCACAGCACGTCAGGTCTGAGTTGGTTATGGTAGCAAGGCATTGATCAAGCTATAAGCCCGATATATTATGAAAAGTTATGACAGAGGTAGTAGGTCTGACCTTTTTATTGTAAAACAAATATAGCAAAACCAAAAGACATTCAAGGGTGGTATTTGTAATTATTATGACTACATACCAGTGGTTGCTTTGTGGTAACACTTGTGCTTCATACAGGAGGTATGAGTTTGTATTTTGCCAAAGCAGTGATAAATCTTTAGATGTGGTTAGTTTATTGTGAAAAGGTATGCTATAGGTCTGATCTGTTTATTATGAAAATGAATGGCAAACGCAGGAGGCTTAGCAGTTTTATTGAGATAAGCATTTGGTAAAGCCAAAACTCTTTTAAGGACAGATTGTTGTCATGTGTGTTAAAACAGTAGACTGGTATTTTGTTCTGTGGAATCTCAGTTTGTCCTAGCAGTACAGGGTTTGGTGTTAGCTGAAAGCATTAATCCTTGAATGAATCCTGAGGTAGAAGGTTTGCTTTATGATAATCATTGTTAGACCCTCTTAGGAGGCACTGAATATGTTTTGTCTACAGAAACTGTTTAGTAATCACTTGTAAGTTTGACCTTGTGCCTGATTGCTGCCTTATGGTAAAGCTTATGGTTAAGGTGACTAACCAATGATAAAGGCAATAGGCTTAATTGATTTGTTTGGAACAGTTATGCCAGATGCCATAGCTCTCATCTATTATGAAAATCTGTGACCCAAGCAGTAGGCCTGAAATATTTACTGTTAAAAGCACATGTTAAAGCCATTAGGCCTTTACATGTGGATAGTCATTGCTCTGTGTTAAACCCAGTAGACAATTGTAATGTTATATGGATTCTCATAGATTATTTTACTGGGCTTTATGGCCCTCATTATGAACTTGGCGGTCTGGGCCATATAATATACGTGGCAGAACTGCCACTTTTGTAACTCTGCCACCGCCAGGCTTCGACCACCTGGGCAGCCTGTCAATGGTGGAGTTACATATCCGACAGAGCAGTGCTGCCCGCCGGATAATGTTTCAGGCTCCACAAGCCTTTCCCTGGTGGTTTACCCCACCAGGGAAAGGCTAGAGGAATGGGTGCCTCGAGGCCCCCTGGGGGCCCCCATGCACAGCCCTGTCACGCATTTCATTGCCCGATTTACGGGCAGTTAAATGCGCGTGGGTGCTGTTACACCTGCTGCACTGCTACATTGCCTCCGGCTCCAATGGAGTCGGCGTCAATGTTCAGGCCCTCCATTCAGCTTGGCCGGCTGGGGGAAACACTGGTTCCGCCCGCTGGCCCAGCTGAATGATCTTCATGTGGCCTGCGGGGGGTTCAGTGCACTGGCGGTCTTTTGTTGACCACCAGAGCCGAACTCGGCGGGTTTTCCCGCCGAGTTCATAATGAGGGCCAATGTCTGCTGTTGGTTACCTTTCTGGGAAGGGAGGGTTAGAAGATTTTCGCTTTGAGAATCCTTATTAAATCCTCTTTGGAGGGGTTGTATATTGTTTTGCCAACTCTAATTAGGTATATGTTTCCAGTTTTATGACTCTATACTTGATGGTTACCTTTTTAATATTTGGTACATTGTAATTACAGTAGCCACTTCTTTCACCACGCTCATAATATGAATGTAAGCTTTGGCAGGTTAAATAACAAGAATATCATGTATAACATCCATTTCTGGCACCTGCCCTGCAATGTACATTTCTCAAAATGCTAAACATAGAAACAACGTAAGCGCAGCCCAACTTATAGCATTTTATTTTGCCTGCTTTCTTCCTGCATCAAACCACTAGGCTGAAAGCAAAATACAGTATAGAGAGTTATGGGGTGTAGACATATATTTGCAATCCAAAATGGCATAATTTTAGCTTTCATCCACTTAAAAATCCCTCCACTTGAATGCAGGTTAATGGGTTAATTAAAGTCATCTAAATGTCTTTTTCAGAATATCCCTCTTACCTGTTTTCAAATCTTGATATGTAAGTTTATCGGTCCTAAAATAGATTTTTGGCCATCTGCAAATAGACACCCCTAACCTACCAGCTGTAATTCTGTATCTCTAATGAATGCTTTGAGGGGCACCAATTTTTTCACAATGATCTCCATTCAAGTGAGTACTAAATGACATGTGATTTCACCACAGGTATCAGTGTCACACAACCTTTGACATGAATGACAACACAAAGGGGATCACTAATTAAATGCTAAAAAAATATAAATGTAAACTGAATTAAATAATACCACAACCTTACTGAAATAGATTTCTTGCTTAGTCACACTGAATGATTACTACAGTCGGGTGTTCAGATGTAATGTTAGATACATATTAACCCCAGCTACTTAGAAGTGTTGTGGTGTATTCAAAGAGGTTCCTTCCATCGACTGAAGAGTCTGTGGCAGGGCTGATCCTTTGTTTGGGTGCCTCACTATAACTATAGCTTCTATAGGACCCAGCACCTGTTGTGCACACAGTAGAGCTCTGAAGACATTCAACATCTAGAAGCTAGGTTCTAGTCCATCATACAAGCTGTGATGGTTAGCCTGCAGTGAGTGAGAGCTCCACCCAACCTCCAAATATGTGGGACTCATTTGTAGTGAAAGAGACTTGAGTTCTTCAAAAACTCTGTTATCTACCTCTTGGAAAGTTCCTAACTCTTTTTACGAATGTGGCTCCCATCCTAATGCTTTGCACCTAATTTGCAGCCACTGTGGAAAATGCATAGAACACTTTACTCACCGTTTATTTTTTTCACCAATCAACATGCAAAAATGTTTAGTTGTAGCCACAGGACCATAGGAGGGTGAACATGAGAGGGAAGAATCAGATACTCCTTCTACAGATAGGTGACTGTGTCCTTTGGTACAAGGCCCATGTGTGTGATGGTAGAATTACATTGTGCCCAACTGCTGTGGTTGTCGTGTATAATCATTGAATGCCACTGTACACACTTTGAATGTGATCACAAAGGATGCTTTCCACTGCACTTCCCTCCCCCATTTGCGTTCTCTTTGTCTTTGATAGGAGAACAGTAGGGGGTTGCTTTTCAAACGTGTAACTAAAGAGGGAACTGCTTACAGTTTACTGTTTGATTGTAGTATTTAGACCTGAAAGAGAAGACACTGTCTCTCTATTGAGTTGAGGAATGTGGTATTGTGCTTAAAATCAAGTTAAAGAAATTCCAACTTCAAATAAAAACATTACACACTCATTTAATAACTTAGTATTGGTAGCATGTGTTGTCTGTAGATACATATGCTTAGCATACTCCTATCATCATGTGTTGGTTTCGAACCCTGCAAGGGGTTTTTGGTTGAAAAGTCAAATCACAAGGTATAGTGACTCCTCCCGTAGTCTGTATTGCATATAGTCATTGTCTCCCTTTTTAGCCATTGGCTTTAGATGTCTACCATGGCTTTAGATGTCTATCACGGAACTCCAGGATTTAAGCTTCGATGTGGTTTCACCTGCCTTTCGGTGAACAATAAATCACCCTTCAATGAAGAATAACAAAGGAAACCAGCAACTTACTGATTTGTGCATGTTTTTCTGTCCACCCAGGTTTGGGCCCAGCCTGACTTCAACTTCTACGTTTAACCACCATCTTTCTTAACCTGACGAATGCGGAGTGATGGAAAAGACTCCTTTCTGCTTCTGCCCCAGGTGTCACGCAAAGTACCCCAGGCAAGATCACCATCCAGTCTGCAGCCTCTGTCTGTAAGCAGAACACAATGAAACGTTGTATGAAGCGTGCCTGGCCTTCTGATTGAGGAAGACGCTTTGACAACAAAGAAAGTGGTGCTGGGCCCATAGCACGAAGCAGGCACAATGAATGAAAGACGCACCTGATATTTTCGGGGACACAACGCAACCAGATAGAGAGCACAGCCTCTGCGACAAAGAGGCGGAGGTCCAAGGTGCTCCGATAGATGTCCCCATTCTTCTCGCCAGCAGTGCCGAAGGGCCTGACTCTGATCACGAAGTTGAAGCCCAACAGATCACTTTGACCTGGCATGTTAGTGTGGCAAAAGCTTTCAGGACATAAAGGTATAAACACAGGCTCATGGAATCCCACTGCCCTCGAGTCATGAAGGTATCAGGCAAACGAGCAAGCAGTCTTCCCTCTGCCTAAACAACCCCTAAAGGCCATCGAGAAAACGAAGGCACCGACTCCTCCAAAGCCATAACTAGTTTCAGAGTTGGTGTAAAAAAAAGCAAACACTGACGCTGGAAAGGTCTTTGGAGCCAAAATCTGGGCCAGAAAAACCAAGGGCACCTTCAGACTCCATGCTGCTATCGGAACCACAGACACCCTTGGTGCTGAAAACATCTTCATACTCCAAGCTGACATGGGAGCTGAAAACCACATTGACATCTGAAACGTGGTCAGCCACAAAGGCTTTGGCACCTAAAACCATCTAGTGCTGAAAATAGCACAAACCCACACAGAACTTAAAGAATGGCTTGTTCAGCCTACTTTAACAAACGTACAAGAAAATCTCGATGCCAGGCTGAAGATTCTGGTCATAAACCCAGATACAGGCAGGGTGGTACTCAAACCACCTCTTGCACTTACAGATATGTTGGAAAAATGCAAGAAGACTTTCGAGGAATAGATCATGGAGCCACAACCAGAAAAAAACCCACGCAAAAAGCATAAGGACAGGGCACCACTCCAGTGCATTTTTCACCTGAACCTCCACCTCCTCTACCACCTACTACTCCACCTCGACCTATACTTCCTCCTCCCCCACCTACTCTTCCTCTGTTGGCAATACCAGATACACCTCCACCTCTGCCAACATCACCACAATGGCTCCCCTTGTGGCTCACGCACACAAGGGTCATCTACCAGCTCTTCTCTAGGAGACTGCAGTACCGGGAACATATAGACCCTATTACACTCCATACTTCCAGACCCACAGGGTGATCCAGATACTCTTGATCAAGCCTGGGAGGACTATAATGTAGACACACAAGGGGATTCGGATCCAGATCTATACCCCTCCAAACATTCACCACCTGACGATACCACCACCTTCTATGAGGTACTCTGAAGGGCTGTGAAATATCATACAGCTGACATGCTCACAGTACAGGATGAGAAAGACTTACTTGTAGAGAAACTATCCATGACGCAGTGCACCGTCCAGGTTTTACCCATGCCCCTGTAAGGGATGCTTAAGCCCATCACAGACATTTTCAAGCAACCCGTCTCATCAAGGGTCCTAACACCTATGGTTGATAAGAAGAATAAACCCTCACCGGCTGACCCAACCTACATCAGAGGCCATGTTCCCCCTGATTCTCTTGTGGTGCACACTGCCAGAAAACAGGCTGACTCCCAGGGCACACGTGATGCTTCTCCTACAGATAAGGAGAGCAAGTAATTTGATACTGCAGGTAGATGTGTTGCAGCGCAGGTGTCAAACCACATTAGGATCGCCAGTTCTGTAGGTGTCCTCTCAAGGTACAACTTAATAGAGTGGGATAAGATGCAGGAATTACTACAACACCTTCTTGAGCAATACAAGCAAAGAATTAGTGGAAGAGAGTAGAATCATATCTAACACAATAATTTACTGTGCTTTAGATGCAGCAGACACCAGTGCAAGGGAGGTCAACACCAGCATTATCATCAGATGCCACGTTTGGTTAAGAGTGTCAGGGTTTGAACCCAATGTCCAGCAATCTCTCCTCAATTTACCTTTTGATGGCGAACACCTCTTTGACCCATAAGTGAACAAAATGCTGGAAAAGATTAAAAAAGACACCAACACTGCCATAGCCATGGGTGCCCTTCAAACATATTATCACAGAGGGTCCTTTCAGAGGGGTCAGTAAAGAGGGGCGTCCAAAGCTGCCACCTCTACAGACACAGGTAGGCCCCTTTCAAAAGCAACAAAGCACCTTTCAATCACACTATACACAAGGGTC
This sequence comes from Pleurodeles waltl, assembly GCF_031143425.1. NCBI lineage: Eukaryota > Metazoa > Chordata > Amphibia > Caudata > Salamandridae > Pleurodeles > Pleurodeles waltl. The sequence goes on from NC_090451.1 coordinate 226,258,349, forward strand.
ATACTGTAGAGCACACCACAGAGGCAGAGGTTGTGGATCCACTTCCAAGGAAACCACTTCCACCAAACAGTGACTCTATCCTCCTCCCCCCACACGTAACACCAGTGGTGTGCATTGGGTGCAAATTACCTGAGATAAATGGGTCCTCTCTTCAATAAAAGTTGGCTACTGTCTAGAACTCACGCCTTCTCCACCCACTATCTCACCTCTAGCACAAGCTATGTCAAAGTAACACTTAACACTCCTGCAAGAGGAAGTTCAAGCTCTGCTTCAAAAGAGGGCCATAGACCTAGTCCCAAAGCAACACCAGTGGCACGGGCTGCACTCACTGTATTTCCTCACTACAAAGAAAGATGGCATGTTAAGACCTATTCTAGACCTCAGGCTATTCACCAAGTACATCCTATTGGGGCCACTTCCACATGGTTGCACTACAAGACGTCATACCACTATTGCAGCAAGTACGCTTCATGACAGTCATAGACCTCAAGGATGCGTATTGTCACATACCAATACACCTAGCCCATCAGCGCTACCTCCGTTTTTTAAGTAAGTGGCCAACATTATCAGTTCAAAGTGTTGCCATTCAGAGTAACTACTGCACCAAGAGTATTACCACAATGTCTTGCATTAGTAGCCACTCAACTCAGAAGTGGGGGGGGCACGCACGTGTTCCCAAAACTAGACAATTGGTTGATCGAGTGCGAGCAAACAACATTGTCTGCAGGACACATAAGAAAGTAATCCTTATTTTGCACAGATTAGGCTTCACACTAAATGCTACAAAATCCCATCTACAACCCGTAGAAGTGCAGCCTTTGGTCGGTTCTACCCTAAGCTCCATTTTAGCAAAAGTGTATCCCAGTCCTGCACGAGTACAAAAGATAGATCTTGCCCTGCCTCTTTTTCAACCACATTGTCACGTCACAGTGAAGAGTGATGAGCCTTAAAAGTATGATGCTCTCATGTATCCCCATAGTACCTCACGCACAACTGCACATGCGCCCTCTGCAACAATGCCTACAATCACAATGGTCTAAAGCAGAGTGGCACATACAAGATCTAGGGGGTCATTACGACCCTGGCGGTTGACGGAGAAGTGGCGGTTTTACCGCCAACAGGCTGGCGGTAAAAAATTTGGAACTATGACGATGGCGGTTACCGCCATGGTCATCCGCCACTTCTCCGATCAGACCGCCATGGCGGAGACGACCGCTGGGCTGGAGACTTGGGTCTCCAGCCCGGCGGCCGTCACAAGACCGCTGGCGGTTTCATGACCCGGCCTTGGATTTTATGGGGTTTGGAACCGCCATGAAATCCATGGCGGTAAGCACTATCAGTGCCAGGGAATTCCTTCCTTGGCACTGATAGGGGTCTCCGCCAGCCCCCACCGCCTCCCCCGAGTCCGTCCCCGACACCCCCCTGCCACCCTCCAAAGGCGGCAGGACCTCCCTCCCACCCCTACCCCGACATCACAACACAGACACACACCCGACACGCATGCAGGCACCACCAACACACATTCCCACACACACATGAACAAACATGCCAACAGACACACACACAGTCATACACGCACACCCTCATTCAGACATACACGCACACATCCATACAGACATACATACAGACAGACATGCACACATTTCCATTCACACTACACCCCTGCATGCATACACGCACTCACACACCCCCTCTACATACTCACACGCACACCCCCATGCACCCACACATCACACAACACTCCCGTCCCCTAACGGACGATCAACTTACCTTGTCCGTTGATCTTCCGGGAGGGGACGGGATCCATAGGGGCTGCTCCGCCACCACCACACCGTAAACAGAACACCGCCACGCCGAATCACAGAATGTGATTCGGTGGGCGGTGTTTTGTTGACGTGGCGGTGGAGGTGGAGCAACCTCCACTTCCCTGCCGCCCGCCAGTATGGCTGCTGGCGGCCCTCTGTCCGGAAAAGGATGGATGGCTGCCAGCAGTCATAATACGCCGAGCGGAAAACCGCCGCCACTGGCGATCTACAGCACGGCAGTCCCTCTGCGGTCTTGTCAAAAGACCGCTGAGGTCGAAATGACCCCCCTAGTGTTGATATGGCTAGGTACCTATTGCCCTCTGCAATGGTGGAACAGCAACACTCTGCTGTAGGGTCGGCCCTTCAAAGCCCCTGTTCTGTAAGTGACCATCACAGCAGACCCATCCATGCACAGTTATAGGGCACACATGCTCAAACTCACATGCGCAGAGAGTGGGCTCCAGTGCAGAAGCACCTACACATCAATTACCTAGATCTTCTTGAGGTTCAGTTAGCTCTCAAAGCATTTTAACAACATCTTCACCACAAAGTGGTTCTAGTCCGCACCAACAATATTATAGCCATGTCCTACATTCAAAAACAGGAAAGGAACACACTCCATACAGCTCTTTTGGATAGCAGAGCATAAATGGTAATGGGCCATACATCACAACATCCGACTTCTAGCAGAATACCTACCAAGGGTGGACAACAACTGCAGATAAGTTCAGCAGGATGCAGCAACAGGTGCATGATTGGGAAATTGATACAACACTACTCCATTCAAATACATTTCTAAAGGTGGAGAACCCTAGAGATAGACCTCTTTGCCACACAACAGAACATGAAATAGCAAAGCTTTGCCTCCAGGTTTCCTCACCCGCAGGCCAAAGGCAATGTACTGTGTATCAAGTTGTCAGGGATATTTGTTTAGACTTTTCCTCCTCTCACACATATTCCTTACTGGTTCAGAAGCTCTGAACAAACATCCCTCACACTAATTCTTATTGCGCCAACATGGGCTCGACAAGAATGGTTCACAACTCTACTATAACTGTTGTTTGTGCCACACAAGAACTGCCAATTTGGCAATGCCTTCTAACTCTGGAGCAAGGCAAGGTCAAACACCCCAGTCCCAAACAACGCAATGTAACAATCTAGATCCTGAGGTCCTAGAATGTGGATACCTAAATCTTCCACAAGAAACAAGCCTGTAGGCCTACCACATGGGCATGGTACATTCAAAATAGAAAAGATTTGTGCACCTTTTGCATAGCAAAACTAATCCAACTGCTCCCCCTTATGGTACAAGACCTTATTTGCTACTTTCTCCATTTACAACAAGCAGGCCTTGCATTTGGCTAACACTTAGCAGCGCTGGCTGCACACGTGCAAAACAGACAACAAATGTCTTTGATTAAAATCCCAGTTATCAAAGCTTTAATGGGGCAATTAAAAAGAGTTATTCTTTCCTCCATCCCACAAGCACCAATCTGGACTCTTAATAGAGATTTCACCAGACTTATGGGTCCTCTCTTTGAGCCACTACATTCACGTGGACTACAGTTTCACACATGGAAGGTGGCCTTCTAAGTAGCTATACCATCTCTTAGACAGATCAGTGAACTTCAGGCGCTTGCCCTGGAAGAACCCTTCTTCCAAGTCCATCCAGATAAACTGATACTAAGAACAAACCCCAAATTTCTCCCTAAAGTAGTTTCTTCCTTTCATGTAAACCAAACCATCGAGCTCACAGTTTTCTTTCCAAAACCAGACTGTGTAACAGGAAGAGCTTTCCACACACTTGAAGTTAAAAGAATAGTAATGTATTACATCGAGAGGACAAAATCATTTTGTAAACCTCAGCAACTTTTTGTAGCCTTTTCAAATCCTCAGAAAGCCTCTTCAGTCTCTAAAGCAGGAATTGCAAGGTAGATAGCAAGATGCATGCAAACTTGCTACCACAAAGCCAAATGTGTGCTACCTGCTGCTCCAAGAGCTCATTTCACTCAGAAATAAGGAGCCTCCCTGGCTTTCCTTGGTAAACATTCCGCCAGTGGATATCTGTAAAGCAGCCACATGGAGTAACCCACATACATTCACACACATTGTTGTGTTGATGTCTTAGCTAAATATTAGGCTGAAGTGGGTCAAGTTGTATTACGAACACTTTCAAGTGTCTACGTCATCCATTCACTATCCACAGCATTTGGGGAGCAGTCTTTTACATTCATTACTAAGCATATGTATCTATGGTCAATGTGCTACAAATGGAATATGTTACTCACCCTGTAAGGATCTATTAGTAGCGTGTAGTGCCGTAGATTCATATGCATTCACCCTCCGCCACAGAAACTAATAGCTGTTGAAAGCACTATTCTACCTAACATTTACCTTTCTCCAACTATAATATGCATATTCATTTTTACTATCTCATTTCCTGCTCCATTCCCAAACTCAACCGATGAACCAAAAAACAAACTAACAAAGTAGCTGATGACCATGAACAATACAGATTATAGGAGGAGTCACCATACATCGTGACTCAAAAGACTTCTAAAAAATAAAAATAAAAAACTTCTGAGCATTAGATGGTAGGAGTAGGCTAACCATATGAACCTACAGCACTACAAGCTATGAATAGATCCTTATAGGGTAAGTAACATATTCCTTTCTTAATTTAACTACCACATCCCCCAGCATCCATCTCCACAGGAAGTAACATCACAGTATTTTCCAGCATCCACCTATGTAGGAAATGCCATCACTGCTTCCTGCCTAAACCATCTTTAAAAGAAGAAGCCAGAGAAGCTTTCCACATTCTCCAACAACCATAGCTACAGAAGTAACAATGCGAGTTTCCACTTGAAACTTCTTCCATCCTCCAGTTTATACTTGACAATAGAATAAAATCAGATTTGTTTAACAATGTGCTTTATTCAAATCCCTTTGCATTGTACCTGATTGTATGCAGATGTCATCAGATGTAGCCCACTGTACCTTTCATGGGTTTGGAAGGATTCACTTTGACAGTGAAGGACATCAACACACTTCCCAGCATCCATCACCAAAGCTAGTGACATCACAGCAATTTGCTTGGTCCACCTCTGTGAGGAGTGACATCATTGGGTTCCTGAGAAAAAAACATTTGTAAAAGAAAAAGCAAGACACATGGATCACATCGCCCACCATCCATATCTGCAGGAAGTGATATCACTGCCAACTCGTCAGGTAGTCTCACCGTTCAGGTGACCTAAGCTAAGGTCAGACATCAACAAGGGTATCACCCATTAGGCCTATTGGAGCCAGAAAGGGTCGGCAGAAAAAATCCCTCCTCCACTACAACCTCATTAGGCAACTGTAATGAAAGACTTAATTAATTTCTTCATACAGACCCTCTTCGCTACCGATCATCACAATCACAACAAGATGTAGGCTCACACTTCTTCCTCACAAAACATAGACCCAATCTCATACACATCCCACTAACCTCCTCTGGTCCCATACACTACCAACCCCACCCTCCAACTCTTTCTAATTAACACTCGCTTTCTAGTACTCCTTGACTCACACATCAAAGACCTCACCACCTTTAACCCCTTCGCTGCCAGGCCTTTTCCCCCTCCTGTGCCGAGCCTTTTTTTGGCTATTTGGAGCAGTTCGCGCTTAGGCCCTCATAACTTTTTGTTCACGTAAGCTACCCACGCCAAATTTGCGTCCTTTTTTTCCAACATCCTAGGGATTCTAGAGGTACCCAGACTTTGTGGGTTCCCCAGAAGGAGGCCAAGAAATTAGCCAAAAAACAGTGAAAATTTCGTTTTTTTAAAAAAAATTGGAAAAATGGGCTGCAGAAGAAGGCTTGTGGTTTTTTCCCTGAAAAGGGCATCAACAAAGGGTTTGCGGTGATAAAATCACCAGCTTCCCAGCTTTCAGGAACAGGCAGACTTGAATCAGAAAACCCAATTTTTCAACACAATTTTGGCATTTTACTGGGACATACCCCATTTTTACGATTTTTTGTGCTTTCAGCCTCCTTCCAGTCAGTGACAGAAATGGGCATGAAACCAATGCTGGATCCCAGAAACCGCAACATTTCTGAAAAGTAGACACAATTCTGAATTCAGCAAGGGGTAATTTGTGTAGATCCTACAAGGGTTTCCTACAGAAAATAACAACTGAAAAAGAAAAATATTGAAATTGAGGTGAAAAAAACATCAATTTTTCTCTAAGTTTTACTCTGTAATTTTTTCCTGCAATGTCAGATTTTCGAAAGCAATATACCGTTACGTCTGCTGGACTCTTCTGGTTGCGGGGATATATAGGGCTTGTAGGTTCATCAAGAACTCTAGGTACCCAGAGCCAATAAATGACCTGCACCCTGCAGTGGGTTTTCATTCTATGCCGGGTATACAGCAATTCATTTGCTGAAATATAAAGAGTAAAAAATAGCTATCAAGAAAACCTTTGTATTTCCAAAATGGGCACAAGATAAGGTGTTGAGAAGCAGTGGTTATTTGCACATCTCTGAATTCCAGGGTGCCCATACTAGCATGTGAATTACAGGGCATTTCTCAAATAGATGTCTTTTTTACACACTGTCTTACATTTGGAAGGGAAAAATGTAGAGAAAGACAAGGGGCAATAACACTTGTTTTGCTATTCTATGTTCCCCCAAGTCTCCCGATAAAAATGATACCTCACTTGTGTAGGTAGGCCTAGCGCCCGCGACAGGATACGCCCCAAAACACAACGTGGACACATCACAGAAAACAGACCTGTTTTTAGCAAAGTGCCTACCTGTAGATTTTGGCCTGTAGCTCAGCCGCCACCTAGGGAAACCTACCAAACCTGTGCATTTCTGAAAACTAGAGACCTAGAGGAATCCAAGATGGGGTGACTTGTGTGGCTGGGACCAGGTTCTGTTACCCAGAATCCTTTGCAAACCTCAAAATTTGGCTAAAAAAACACATGTTCCTGACATTTCTGTGGCAGAAAGTTCTGGAATCTGAGAAGAGCCACAAATTTCCTTCCACCCAGCGTTCCCCCACGTCTCCTGATAAAAATGATACCTCACTTGTGTGGGTAGGCCTAGCGCCCGCGACAGGAAACGCCCCAAAGCGCAACGTGGACACAGCCAAATTTTTGAAGGAAAACAGAGGTGGTTTTTGCAAAGTGCCTACCTGTAGATTTTGGCCTGTAGCTCAGCCGCCACCTAGGGAAACCTACCAAACCTGTGCATTTCTGAAAACTAGAGACCTAGGGGAATCCAAGATGGGGTGACTTGTGTGGCTGGGACCAGGTTCTGTTACCCAGAATCCTTTGCAAACCTCAAAATGTGGCTAAAAAAACACATGTTCCTCACATTTCTGTGGCAGAAAGTTCTGGAATCTGAGAGGAGCCACAAATTTCCTTCCACCCAGCGTTCCCCCACGTCTCCCGATAAAAATGATACCTCACTTGTGTGGGTAGGCCTAGCACCCGCGACAGGAAACGCCCCAAAGCGCAACGTGGACACATCACAGAAAACAGACCTGTTTTTAGCAAAGTGCCTACCTGTGGATTTTGGCCTGTAGCTCAGCCGCCACCTAGGGAAACCTACCAAACCAGTGCATTTCTGAAAACTAGAGACCTAGGGGAATCCAAGATGGGGTGACTTGTGTGGCTGGGACCAGGTTCTGTTACCCAGAATCCTTTGCAAACCTCAAAATTTGGCTAAAAAAACACATGTTCCTCACATTTCTGTGGCAGAAAGTTCTGGAATCTGAGAGGAGCCACAAATTTCCTTCCACCCAGCGTTCCCCCACGTCTCCCGATAAAAATGATACCTCACTTGTGTGGGTAGGCCTAGCGCCCACGACAGGAAACGCCCCAAAGCGCAACGTGGACACAACCAAATTTTTGAAGGAAAACAGAGGTGTTTTTTGCAAAGTGCCTACCTGTAGATTTTGGCCTGTAGCTCAGCCGCCACCTAGGGAAACCTACCAAACCTGTGCATTTCGGAAAACTAGAGACCTGGGGAAATCCAAGATGGGGTGACTTGTGTGTCTGGGACCAGGTTCTGTTACCCAGAATCCTTTGCAAACCTCAAAATGTGGCTAAAAAAACACATGTTCCTCACATTTCTGTGGCAGAAAGTTCTGGAATCTGAGAGGAGCCACAAATTTCCTTCCACCCAGCGTTCCCCCAGGTCTCCCGATAAAAATGATATCTCACTTGTGTGGGTAGACCTAGCGCCCGCGACAGGAAACGCCCCAAAGCGCAACGTGGACACATCACAGAAAATAGACCTGTTTTTAGCAAAGTGCCTACCTGTGGATTTTGGCCTGTAGCTCAGCCGCCACCTAGGGAAACCTACCAAACCTGTGCATTTCTGAAAACTAGAGACCTAGGGGAATCCACGATGGGGTGACTTGTGTGGCTGGGACCAGGTTCTGTTACCCAGAATGCTTTGCAAACCTCAAAATTTGGCTAAAAAAACACATGTTCCTCACATTTCTGTGGCAGAAAGTTCTGGAATCTGAGAGGAGCCACAAATTTCCTTCCACCCAGCGTTCCCCCACGTCTCTCGATAAAAATGATACCTCACTTGTGTGGGTAGGCCTAGCGCCCACGACAGGAAACGCCCCAAAGCGCAACGTGGACACAACCAAATTTTTGAAGGAAAACAGAGGTGTTTTTTGCAAAGTGCCTACCTGTAGATTTTGGCCTGTAGCTCAGCCGCCACCTAGGTAAACCTACCAAACCTGTGCATTTCTGAAAACTAGAGACCTAGGGGAATCCAAGATGGGGTGACTTGTGTGGCTGGGACCAGGTTCTGTTACCCAGAATCCTTTGCAAACCTCAAAATGTGGCTAAAAAAACACATGTTCCTCACATTTCTGTGGCAGAAAGTTCTGGAATCTGAGAGGAGCCACAAATTTCCTTCCACCCAGCGTTCCCCCACGTCTCCCGATAAAAATGATACCTCACTTGTGTGGGTAGGCCTAGCGCCCGCGACAGGAAACGCCCCAAAGCGCAACGTGGACACATCACAGAAAACAGACCTGTTTTTAGCAAAGTGCCTACCTGTGGATTTTGGCCTGTAGCTCAGCCACCACCTAGGGAAACCTACCAAACCTGTGCATTTCTGAAAACTAGAGACCTAGGGGAATCCAAGATGGGGTGACTTGTGTGGCTGGGACCAGGTTCTGTTACCCAGAATCCTTTGCAAACCTCAAAATTTGGCTAAAAAAACACATGTTCCTCACATTTCTGTGGCAGAAAGTTCTGGAATCTGAGAGGAGCCACAAATTTCCTTCCACCCAGCGTTCCCCCACATCTCCCGATAAAAATGATACCTCACTTGTGTGGGTAGGCCTAGCGCCCACGACAGGAAACGCCCCAAAGCGCAACGTGGACACAACCAAATTTTTGAAGGAAAACAGAGGTGTTTTTTGCAAAGTGCCTACCTGTAGATTTTGGCCTGTAGCTCAGCCGCCACATAGGGAAACCTACCAAACCTGTGCATTTCTGAAAACTAGAGACCTAGGGGAATCCAGGATGGGGTGACTTGTGTGGCTGGGACCAGGTTCTGTTACCCAGAATCCTTTGCAAACCTCAAAATGTGGCTAAAAAAACACATGTTCCTCACATTTCTGTGGCAGAAAGTTCTGGAATCTGAGAGGAGCCACAAATTTCCTTCCACCCAGCGTTCCCCCACGTCTCCCGATAAAAATGATACCTCACTTGTGTGGGTAGGCCTAGCGCCCGCGACAGGAAACGCCCCAAAGCGCAACGTGGACACATCACAGAAAACAGACCTGTTTTTAGCAAAGTGCCTACCTGTGGATTTTGGCCTGTAGCTCAGCCGCCACCTAGGGAAACCTACCAAACCTGTGCATTTCTGAAAACTAGAGACCTAGGGGAATCCAAGATGGGGTGACTTGTGTGGCTGGGACCAGGTTCTGTTACCCAGAATCCTTTGCAAACCTCAACATTTGGCTAAAAAAACACATGTTCCTCACATTTCTGTGGCAGAAAGTTCTGGAATCTGAGAGGAGCCACAAATTTCCTTCCACCCAGCGTTCCCCCACGTCTCCCGATAAAAATGATACCTCACTTGTGTGGGTAGGCCTAGCGCCCACGACAGGAAACGCCCCAAAGCGCAACGTGGACACAACCACATTTTTGAAGGAAAACAGAGGTGTTTTTTGCAAAGTGCCTACCTGTAGATTTTGGCCTGTAGCTCAGCCGCCACCTAGGGAAACCTACCAAACCTGTGCGTTTCTGAAAACTAGAGACCTAGGGGAATCCAAGATGGGGTGACTTGTGTGGCTCGGACCAGGTTCTGTTACCCAGAATCCTTTGCAAACCTCAAAATTTGGCTAAAAAAAACACATGTTCCTCACATTTCTGTGGCAGAAAGTTCTACAATCTGAGAGGAGCCACAAATTTCCTTCCACCCAGCGTTTCCCCATGTCTCCCGATAAAAATGATACCTCACTTGTGTGGGTAGGCCTAGCGCCCGCGACAGGAAACACCCCAAAGCGCAACGTGGACACATCACAGAAAATAGACCTGTTTTTAGCAAAGTGCCTACCTGTAGATTTTGGCCTCTAGCTCAGCCGCCACCTAGGGAAACCTACCAAACCTGTGCATTTCTGAAAACTAGAGACCTAGGGGAATCCAAGATGGGGTGATTTGTGTAGCTCGGACCAGGTTCTGTTACCCAGAATCCTTTGCAAACCTCAAAATTTGGCTAAAAAAACACATGTTCCTCACATTTCTGTGGCAGAAAGTTCTGGAATCTGAGAGGAGCCACAAATTTTCTTCCACCCAGCGTTCCCCCACGTCTCCCGATAAAAATGATACCTCACTTGTGTGGGTAGGCCTAGCGCTCGCGACAGGAAATGGCCCAAAACACAACGTGGACACATCACATTTTTTCATAGAAAACAGTGCCTACGTGTGGATTTTGGCCTCTAGCTCAGCCGGCACCTGGGGAAACCTAGCAAACCAGCGCATTTTTGAAAACTAGAGACCTAGGGGAATCCAAGATGGGGTGATTTGCGGGGCTCTGACCAGGTTCTGTTACCCAGAATCCTTTGCAAACATCAAAATCTGGCCAAAAAACACTTTTTCCTCTCATTTCGGTGACAGAAAGTTCTGGAATCTGAGAGGAGCCACAAATTTCCTTCCACCCAGCATTCCCCTAAGTCTCTCCATAAAAATGGTACCTCACTTGTGTGGGTAGGCCTAGCGCCCACGAAAGGAAATGGCCCAAAACACAACGTGGACACAACATATTTTTTCACAGAAAACAGAGGTGTTTTTTGCAAAGTGCCTACATGTGGATTTTGGCCTCTAGCTCAGCCGGCCCCAGGGGGGGGGGAAATGCCCTAAAATAAATTTGACCCCCCACCCCCCCAAACCCCCCCTGCCCAGGTGCGACCCTTGCCTACGGGGTCGCTACCCATGCGTGACATTGGCGCCAAAAAACAAATTCCCGGTGCCTAGTGACCTAAAATCGACCAATCTGCCCCCAAAGGGGGCAGAAATGCTCTAAATACAGTTTGCCCCCCAGGGAAGCGACCCTTGTCTGATGTGTCGCTCCCCATCTCTAAAAAAACAAACAAACAAAAAACAAAAAAAAAAACATTTGCCCTGGCGCCTAGAGGTTTCTGCCCCCCCTGGGGGCAGATCGGCCTAATAATAGGCCGATCTGCCCCCAGGGGGGGCAGAAATGGCCTAAAATAAATTTGCCCCCCCACCTCGGAGCGACCCTTGCCTACTGGGTCGCTCCCCCTGCGTGACATTGGCGCCAAAAAACAAATCCCCGGTGCCTAGTGGTTGCAGATTGACCTAAAATCGACCAATCTGCCCCCAAGGGGGGCAGAAATGGTCTAAACACAGTTTGCCCCCCAGGGGAGCGACCCTTGTCTGATGGGTCACTCCCCATCTCAAAAAAAACAAACAAACTAAAAAAAAAACACTAAAAAAAAATTTGCCCTGGCAACAAGAGGTTTCTGCCCCCCCTGGGGGCAGATCGGCCTAATAATAGGCCGATCTGCCCCCAGGGGGGGCAGAAATGGCCTAAAATAAATTTGCCCCCCGAACACCCCCCGTCCTCCCACCCCCCCGAGCGACCCTTGCCTACGGGGTCGCTCCCCCTGCGTGACATTGGCGCCAAAAAACAAATCCCCGGTGCCTAGTGGTTTCTGCCCCCTTGGGACAGATTGACCTAAAATCGACCAATCTGCACCCAAGGAGCGACCATTGCCTACGGGGTCGCTCCCCCTGCGTGACATTGGCGCCAAAAAACAAATCCCCGGTGCCTAGTGGTTTCTGCCCCCTTGGGGCAGATTGACCTAAAATCGACCAATCTGCCCCCAAGGAGGGCAGAAATGGTCTAAACACAGTTTGCCCCCCAGGGGAGCGACCCTTGTCTGATGGGTCGCTCCCCATCTCTAAAAAAACAAACAAACTAAAAAAAAAACACAAAAAAAAATTTGCCCTGGCAACAATAGGTTACTGCCCCCCCTGGGGGCAGATCGGCCTAATAATAGGCCGATCTGCCCCCAGGGGGGGCAGAAATGGCCTAAAATAAATTTGCCCCCGAACACCCCCCCCGTTCACCCCCCCCCCGGAGCGACCCTTGCCTACGGGGTCGCTCCCCCTGCGTGACATTGGCGCCAAAAAACAAATCCCCTGTGCCTAGTGGTTTCTGCCCCCTTGGGGCAGATTGACCTAAAATCAACCAATCTGCCCCCAAGGGGGGCAGAAATGGTCTAAACACAATTTGCCCCCCAGGGGAGCGACCCTTGCCTGATGGGTCGCTCCCCATCTCTAAAAAAAAACAACCAAACAAAAAAAAAAACACAAAAAAAAAAATTGCTCTGGCAACAAGAGGTTTCTGCCCGCCCTGGGGGCAGATCGGCCTAATAATAGGCCGATCTGTCCCCAGGGGGGGCAGAAAAGGCCTTCCCAAAAAAATGCCCCCCCTGGGAGCGACCCTTGCCAAAGGGGTCGCTCCCGTTGCGTGAAATTCGCGCGCAAAAACAAACTCCCTGGTGTCTAATGGTTTCTGCCCCCCTTGGGGGCAGATTGGCCTCATCAAAATAGGCCAATCTGCCCCCAAGGGGGGCAGAAATGGCCTAAATATATATTGCCCCGTAGGGGAGCGACCCTTGCCTAAGGGATCGCTCCCCACCTAAAAAAAAAAGAAATCATCAAAAAAAAAAAAAAAAAAAAAAGGTCCCTGGTGCCTAGAGGTTTCTGCCCCCCCCGGGGGCAGATCGGCCTAATATTAGGCCAATCTGCCCCCAGGGGGGGCAGAAAAGGCCTTCCTAAAAAAATGCCCCCCCGGGAGCGACCCTTGCCCAAGGGGTCGCTCCCTTTTGCCAATTTCACTGAAAAAAAAAAAAATCCCTGGTGTCTAGTGGGGTTTCAAAAGCCGGATTGCAAGCAATCCGGCTTTTGAAACCTGTGAGAGACTTCAAAGGGAAGGAAATACATTTCCTTCCCTTTGAAGCCTCTCGGGGCCTCCCCCATGGGATTGAAAAAGAAATGCAAAAGCATTTCTTTTTCAATCGCGCTGGAAGCTCTGCTTCCAGCGCAATGGGGGAGACCCTGTGACTAATCAGCGCGCGCTCGCGCGCTGACGTCACAGGGGGGGTTGGGGGGGTCAGGGGTGGGAGGGGAAGGGCTTCCCCTTCCATCCCTGACTTGGGGGGGTGGGGGGGAACCCCACAGAGGGAGCGAGAGCGCTCCCTCTGGGCTCTGTGCACAGGACGTAATGGTTACGTCCTGGGCACAGCAGCACTGTGCCTCAGGACGTAACCATTACGTCCTGGGCACAGAAGGGGTTAAGAAACATGACACACTTTTTCACACTTATCATCACAGAAACGGGAATCATCCCAACTTCTTGCACAAGCTAGTTATCATGTTCTACAAGTAGGAGCATCCACAGTGTGAACTGATCATATTTGTAGGGGGGGAGACTGTGCCATCATTCCTGAGTCTTCCTGGTCCTATGCCCCAGGCAAGCAAGCAACACGTAAGTCTGTAGAGCTGCTTAGATGCATTTATCACTTTCTGCAAATTATTCTGCTACCTTCCACCTCATCTGTAGGCCTGGACAGAACAAGGACCTATACACTAATTCTCATACCTCCACATCAGCTCAATCATCCAATATGCCCACACCACCGTTATTATCGACTTAAATCTCCAAGACAACGTGAGCACAAAAAACAAGACACCTCCTCAACCCGATCAGCAGACTCAGCGTAGACAGAATATCACTCAACACACTCCAAAGCCAAATCCTCAACCTTCTCTTATCAACATCATAAATTATGTAATGGAAACCTCCTGTAAACCTAGCCATCCACCTTGACATCCCCATCACTCTGCTCAGTATTCAACCAACACACTGGTCGATCCAGAACAAGACAACAATATTCCATTTCCTTCAAGGACTTCTCCCTCAACAACTTAAAGCTTGAACTTGTCTCACTCCTTGCCTCCTTACATCTAGCATCAACAACCTTCGAAACAACTTTAAGATATTTTTGGAAAATCATGTGAACACCCATGCTCCAACTAAAATGAGCAAGTGCAAGCTGATACCTCCAACACCCTTGTACTTATAGGACCTTGCCAAGAACAGAAGTTCCATATTCAGACAGAAAGGAAAATGAAAAAGGGAATGTCAACACCCTCAAGCCTCTAAATTACTGCAAAGCAGCACATAAACAATTCACCAAATCATTAAAAGCCCATGTACTATACCAATAGCATCCATGAACCTGCCAAGAGAAGTAAAACACTTTTCTTGACAGTCGATCCCTGTGAACTCCCTGTCTGACCTTCCAATTGCCGCCTTCCTCAGTCAAAAGCAATGTCATCAATCTCTTTTTCACTGAACAAATACAGAAGAGCCAAAAGGTTGTCAACAACGCCAAGTCTCCTTCCTCCCATTATGCCCAACTGTCTGCATATCTTCCTACAATGGTCATCCTGCAGACCCTGTCTCTTGCAGACCTTCCTAACATCTTCAAGTCCCTCACAGCCACCTTGTTTGAGTATGATGTCTTACCCTTGTTCTTTATCAAAGCCCTGTCTGGAGAAGCACTCTCACTCCTACTCGCCATTGCCAACTCCGCTGTCAACCAAGGCCTCTTCCTTTAAATTTTCAAGACAGACCAGATCCCCCCATAGATGAAGAAAAACTGACATCAGACCATGTTGAGTTCATCCAATACTTAATCCATAAAAGAATACATGCCTGTGCCTAAATTATTTTCTGAGACCCAAAATCTTCTCTACCGAATGTTGTGTTTTTTGATTACTAAGGCTGTCTAGTCTTAATTGCACCTCCTGCGTCTTTCATCCTCCAACATATGCTTCCTGTCGCTTATCTCACTCTTGCAGGTTTTTTCTTCCCTGCTTTCTTACTTTTTCACTGGTTTTCCGGTGTTCTCTACTTCCGTCTTTTCCCTCTTTGCTGTCTTTCTCTTTTTTTGTTGTAGGTTAAAGTCATATTATTTAAAAGAAGTCCCGATCTCCAGAAGAAACTACAGCAGGGCTCAACCTACAACCACAGGCACACATTAAGCATTGACCTCACCAACTACTGTCCCATCACTGACCCTATATTGCCAAGAGAATAAAAAAACAGTCTACACACAATTACAAGTTCAAGTTCACATCAACACCAACTATTTTCTGCATAATTACCAATATAGTTCTGATTGGGCTGCAACATGGAGACAGCAGCTCTCTAATAAATCGTAGACAAATCCCTACTAACCGTGGGTAAAGATGTCCTTTTCCTCCTAATATTGCTGGACCTTTCAGCATCTTTCAACAGGTTAATGATCCCACCCTCATCTGCACCCAGATTCCCGGATTTACTGGCAAACTCCTTTATTGGCCCTGCTCGTATCTATCCAACTGAAACTAGTTTCTTCAAATAAATGTCTCCATGTCCCAGAAGCTCCTTATCAGCTTTGGGTCCCTGATAATTTCATCATATGCCCAGTCATCTTCAAACTCTACATGGATCCCCTTGGCACTCTACTCACTGATAGCATCAACATTCAAAATATTCTAATGATTCACAACTCATGTTGAAAGTCTCCACCATTACAGACATCCAGAATCTCATTTACTTAATCTGCAGCTTAACCAAACGTTTATGTTCTGCACCTACTTTAAGCTTGCCCCACCAAGATTGAATTCCTGCTATACACCCAGAACAACAAACAACAACTAGTCCAAACCTGGCTCATTGGTTTAACCCTGCACCAGTTTGAAGCCCAACATTCACCCAATGCCAAGTTACTTGGATTCTCCTGAACAGTGACCTCACAACGAAAGAACACATTGCCAAGAAAACAAAGACAGCCTGGTATCATCTCTTTCTGTCAAAATGAAACTTCCTCACAGAAAGTGACTTCAGAACTGCTTTCAAGCCCTCATTTGCACATCAGCGTGGTGGTAACATCCTGCTCCATGACCTTCCAGACTCCAGTTAGCACCCCTTTCACAGATCCTACACGCTGCACCATATCTCATTGATGGCCTCTACAAATATGATCACTTCACCCCAGGCCTGATGGAACTCCAGTGGCTCCCATTTCAGACTTGCACCATCTTCAAAACTTGGTGAATCATCTACAAAGCCATTATGACTGCACCCACGCATGTCGGGCTGAGAAACTCTCCACTGGCTCTTGCCATACAGCCTCGAAAGAAACAGACAGGAGACAAATAAGTGTGAAAAAAACACCAAGCCTTTTCCATCAATGCACCTGGAGTCTAGAACAACATTCACTGTACATCAGAACTGCTTCAGTGCTGCTCCAAAGATCTGAATATGCTTCACTTTAAAGAACATTGCATCACTATGCAGTAACGGTCCACTTCTCCATAACCCAGCGACCTCTCTGATCACTCAACAGAATCTTTGCCTTTGACAGTATACAGAGCTGCAATGCCTCTTGGCTAGGTTCAAGATAGGCAAATGCCACTTACATACTTACGTAAATGAAGGCAAAGTTGAAAGTGCCGGGCTCTGAACTTGTAACCTGATCTCACCACTATGACCAGAGATTCAGTGAGCTGTGTAGGCATATTTCCATTAGTTGGAATAAAAATAATGTTTTCCAGGTGAATACAAAGAATATTACAAAGTCGGGGATATGTTGAGGGATGGGTGCCACTTTCTGTAATACCGCTTCCTGTGATGTCATTACATATGTGTATATTACATATCCTACCACTTGTTTTTTTGTGATTTTCTCACTGTTTCCTACTCTTTCCAGGTCATTAAACTTAGATATGTTTTTGACATGACTTCATTGATTTACCCGCCAATGATATCATGCTGACCTACAGGCAGTTGACTGTCTATTCTTTCGTGAGCCCTTTTTTAGTCCTCGAAGACCTTCTCTTTTGAGTTTGAGCTATTGAGTAGACTTATTTGTGGTGCTAGCAATATGCCTGCAAATTCCTTCCTCAATAGTACCTGTTAGTAACTAAAATAGTAGAAATTAAGTAACCTAGACGCAGAAGCTTGAAGAGGACAGCAAAATCATGTGTTGATATCCACCTGCTGAGAGATTAAGAACCCCATCGTACCTTTCGAGAATAATGTTTTAGTTGCACTGTACAACTGACACTATCAAAGTCAAAACTAGACAATAAGATTTTTAAGCTGTTTTAGTGTTTCTCCGTGTAACACTGTCAGATCACACATTTGTTGGACTTCTGATCTGTTTTGCGTTGCATTCACCATACTCACTCAAGTCTAAAATAAAAGGTTCTCATCATGAATGTGCAAATACACTGATGCTGAGGGGAGCACGCTTGATTGAAAGTAACAGGTAGATTATTTCTGGATTGCTGGAGTGGGGAGTTAGGCCGAGCTGTCACAGTCCAGATAGACAAGGGCAGATCTGAAAAACCTCTGTGCACTTTCCTTGCTCTTAATATAGATGTTTGTAGGTTCTGGAGGCAGCAATAGCTTCATTTTCTATTCCACAAATTCTCACCCCAAGTTCAGTAAATTATTTATTTTTGTTTCTTAGTGTAACCTGAAATTCCACCTAAGCCAGCCAATTCGACCACCTTCCTTCTATCCTCTACACACTTCTAAGCTCAGGAAAAGGCATTCATTTCCTAAGCAGGTTGTTAGCTGCACAAAGAGAAAGTCAATCAGTGGTGGCCAAAATTGGAAATCTTATCCAAGTCCCCAGATGAAAGAGTGTACACAGACTGGAAAATGTCCTGAGCTAGAGCTGGTGAGGTAGTGGTGAGTGTTTACAGGTGTTTCCTGATATACAAATATGTCTCACAGAGGTGAGACAAATGGAACATCAGTCAACTACATTTTAAAATATGATATTAAATCTGATGCCACTAGGTAATACAGTAATTTCACATGTGTTGTCTAGCTGAGGTGGGATGGAGAATCATAGGGAGTGTGGTTGCTAAGCACCTCATCTCCATTATGTGGTAGCTGTTAATATTCAGGAAGACTGAATGTCTGATGGATGCTTCCACCTGCAGTTTCCTCACCTGTAGAGTAATCCAGAAGTGTCAGACTGGATCTGGAAACATCAAAGGTCTTACATTGCCCGTAGGGGATGCTGACTTTGCATTGACGCTGGAAGTGATGGCAGATAAAGTCATCAAAGCCATGTGGTGTTCACCCCTGCACAACAGCACCAGTACAGTTTTTTCTGCGTGTTCGATACCGATCCAGAGCTCATTCTCTCGAGTTGTGAGATTTTCCTCACAGAAGAAATTTAACAGTGCAGTACTATGTCGCCACCCAACCTTTCTGGCTTTAAGCCCTGTAGGGATTATGAGAGTCAGATATTGATCACTGATTCCCATTCTGTCCTTCTCGGATGCCTTGGATTGGATCGCACTCCTGTAAATCCTGCCAGATCATGCACCTGAAAGCTGTGAAAAAAGGTGAAGCCACGCTCTTCATGGCTCATTCCTGAGATGAAAGGCAGTGTTGTTGCCTTTCAGAGCCATGTTCCTTACCACTGTCCTACCACTCTTCAGTTGCTAATTGCATAAAGCATAAGAAGCATGGCTGAGGTAAGCTGACAAGATGTACTCCAGTTTTTAGAGGATCCTCTTCCTCTGAGTTGGTTATTGTGGAGCTCGTTCATATTCCTCTGAGCGGCCCTGCATGAGTGACTCAGCTGGTCCTGGCTCCAGAGCCTCCTCGATCTCTACCAGCTTCACTCCTGGATCTTCTGGGCTATTCAGCACCTAACCACTCGTACCTTGGATGCCAGACACCCATGTCTTCTTATCTGGAGGCTCTGACCCAGTGTCATTTCTGAACCCAGTGTACTTCATCTTTGCCAAGACTACAACACCGTCCGGCTCACCACCTAAGTCAAGGATTGAAAAAATGTATTTTGTCAGAGATAAATAAATATAGCTAATTACTAAAAAATAAATGGTTACTTAATATTACCATTTTCTACTGTTTTTATCTATTAAGAGAAAAAAATATGGAAAAATATCAAATAAAACCACTTGAAAATTTATGGCGGGTGACTTCCGCATGAAAATCAGAACTTTCACAAGCATTTTTCACAACTGTTGTTTTTATTGAGACGCTCACGGGTAAAAGCTAAGCAAGGCGTGCAGTTGCATACAAAATGCTCATGCGCTGCAGGCATTACATAGTTTCAGAATACTTGCATGAAAATGCTAAGTAAGGAATGCAGTCACACAGTGGAACAGTGAACATATGCAAAGGAAAAACATGAAAGTCTACGAGCTACGTTTAAGCCCAAAAAGAACTCGGGGTGATTACAGTTGACTAATAAATACTGTCCTTTCCTCTTCTGCCCTTTTCCCCAACGTCTTTTCAACTTGCAAAGTTGCAATGATTACCTGCTCAGTGGAAGAGACTGTCTTCTTAGTTAATGTCCTTTGAGGGGTGACAAATTTGTGGGAAACATATGGGAAGCCATTACTGGGTTTTGGTTATTCTGTGGAACTTTGCTGGTTCGGAACTGGACCCGTAAAACATAAGCCTCAAATGGGACTTTGCCTTCAGCAAGCTTTGCCAACCGTAATGCTTGCTGTAAATACAGGCTCTAAAAACGTCATCACTGCCCTTCAGAAATCTACTACAACTGTTATGCTTGCTCAAAATGCAGGCTCTAAAAACGTTATCACTGCCAGATCCCCTCACGAACCTTCTTTTGGACTGAGTCACGAAGCTCTAGAGTTAAGAGCTATATCTGAAACCCAACTATTCTACACACATACATTTTCATGTACTCTACAATATCATGCTTTAAACAAGTACACCCCACAGTATAACAAGTTTCAGTCGTGGTGATTTTTAGTATGACACCAATGAAAGAATTCTGCATTTTGTCACAGCCCCACTCACTCCTCCATGCATCTGTTAGTCATCACATAGCTCACTTAATCTAAAACAAGCAACAGAGTAGATATTTCTGCATTACCACGAGTGGAAGGGAGAAATGGAACAAAATGTACTCTAGTTTTTATCAAGGGTACAAGTATAGCACTCACCTATGAAAAAAATTGGGAGAGCATAATAAACAACTGTAAAAACTGGGACAGCATGTGTTTTAATGTGTATGATACAATACCAATCGGTGTCCTTTGCCATGCAACACGCCAGTGATGCTGCAGACCCTAGGTCATTCAGTCCTGCCAGGAGTGGAATCTCCACGTCGGTTTCACAGCGATTAATGTCATGACACTTCACTAATCGGAAAATGGTTTATGCGTATGGGCGTGTATATGTATAGTGTGTATGCAGATGTGAAAAATGTAGCAAGGTTTTTCTTCGTCATGGGATCCTCTCTGACATACATAACCTGTAGAATATCTGTGTGGCTTTCTGCGTACGCATTCTTTAATGTATAGAATTCATTTCAAATGAACTTAAAACGGAATACAAACATTTAGGAAACAACATTGGTTTTTTTGTTTATAAATAGGCAATTAAATAAAATTGGTCAAATGAGGTACAAAGCGCCAAAAGTCACCCCAGGCCTAATACATGACTTGGAGAAAAATGAAGCAGGGGCTAGTGCTCGTTGCACAGATTGACACAAGAGCACATTTATCTGACCTGACCCTGCTAATTTAGAAAAACCTTGATGCTACGCCTGTGCCATCCATCATACACTGGAGGGTTTGTAAGAGTTCACTTTTAAAGACGAAAATGGGGAAGTATCTAGTGTTACCCCTCCACTGTATATGATCCATTTTCTTTAGGGTGGAGAGTGGAATAAGAGAACAGGTCATAACTGTAATACAAAAATAATCATTTTGTATTTTCTAAGTAATGCCGAGTTCTTTTGGCGACACTACCCATTGAAAAACTATAATCATACGAAATTATGTTTGTTAAATTGCTATTTAAACTTATAAGTATCTAACACCTACAAAAGTAAGTACAACCATTTCACAGTTCCTTCCTATGTAATCAATACATACAAAAGGTAAAACCTACTTGCCTTACACTAAAATCAGTCAATAGATAAGTTACCCTTTCAAAAAGTATATTTAACATACTACTTTTTATTGTTGAAAATATATTTGAAAGGAGCATACCAATCATATTTACTGGTGCGTCAAAATACTGTTGCATTTGTGCACTATGTGCAGACTTTCTGCGAGGTCGTTGGAGGGGAGGCTGTCAGGATTGTGAGGTTGATGTGGTAGAAAGGGGAGGTGAATATCTGGTAGCCCCAAAAGACACTTCACTGAGGAATGAGGGGGCAGAGGAGGTGGGCCCCTCCACTTATGGTATGCTATAAAGTGCTGCTGTCTTCACTGATGCTCGGGACCTGTTGGCTACAACTTGTGTCGGTCTTGAGGGGCGACTGCAAGCCCCACAAAGCAATTTTGGAGGAAGGATGGGGTGGAGCAGGTGGGCCGCTCCCACTTGTGGTGCGCAATAAAGCACTGCTTTCTTCCCCATTGTCTCGCCCGTCATCACCAGGAAAAAAAGCAGGAAAGGGCCAACCCTCTTTGATTTTCTCTCTCATAGGACTCATTCTGCTATTGGTAAACTCCAACATTGATTTCGTTCGTTTTCAGCTTTACCTGTTACACATTTATTGTTTGTTTATACTTACGCTGCTTAGTTTGTAGTTTTAAATTGTAGAGGAGTGTGTTTTAAGTGTGTTCACACATCGAGTCAATGAGCCTTAGTTGATTCGTAATCTATGCTACAGAGTGATGTTAGAGAACTGTGAGCGGGATTGGTAACTGTAAATCGGAAAAGCCAGTAGGTTTCACCGTTGTTTTTTTGTTTTGCATTCTATGTTACTATCTAAATGGTTTATAAATATTAGAAAAAGGTTATAATAATGTTTTTTTTTTAATTTGATAAACCGTTAAAAGTTGTTTATGAATTCAACATACATCACAATACAAGCAACTATGAACGGTTTATAAAATTTACGAACATTATTATAACCTTTTTGTAATATTTATGATTGAGTTGAGATTGTGAGAGGCCATGGTGCAGTGTTACACAGAACATTTCTCTTTGTGGGGAATGCACACACAATGGCAATTCACATATTGCAACAGTATGCACACATTAGTTTGTGAGTTGTTCCAAATGTTTGCAACTCCCTACAGAGCTAAACAACCAAAGTCCCAGAAAATAAATGCTAATCCCTTCAGATATTCACATTGTAAAAGAAAGTGTACAGAAAAACCATAAAAGTGACCAACATACTGAAGGCAAATAATGGGACTTCAAATAAGGAAACAGATGGCAAGGCAGTACCGATTCACGTCACGAGAAAAAGGTAGCTAAATATTTTCATACAAACAATTCATTTGTCAATCTGAAGGGGTATACCAAACGTCTACGGGCAGGGTCATGCACCCGGTTTCTCCAGGCCTGCTTACGCATATTATATTTTCTTTACTTGACCTTTACTTTGGAAGTCGTGCCTTGCCTCAAACAGCATCGAAAAGAATTTAGCAAGAAATGCTGACTATGGCAAGGGAGCGATGGAGAAAGGAAGAGCTGGAAATGTTCTCGTTGGTGTCAGCCCGCACACAAAGGGAGACATACTTCAGACCTGTGGAAAAATCATGTGAGTGAAAGGCGTCAAGCTACCTGTGTCTGTGAGGTAGGTTGGCTCATTCATGCATGACACATTTTAAATTGAGGGCCTGATTTTGAGTTTGCCGGACAGAAAACTCTAAGCGCCAAGCTCCCGGTAGGCCGCTGCCTACATTGCAACCTTTCCTCCGGAGTTAATAAGTGTTTCCTGCTAGGTCAGCGTGCGAAGAACTACATTTCCGTCCACTGGCCTAGCGGGAAACAAGCTACAGCACTGTCTCCGGCTCGTAACCGAGCAGGCTGCAATGCTGTAGCTTGCAGGGTGCACACGCACCCTCGCAATGTTCACTGTCGGCAAAGCAGACAGTGAACATTGCGAAGGGGCTGACCAGTGGAGTCCCTGCATTGCCCGTGCATGCATGTTCTCCACCAGCATTTTCATGGCGGTTGTACTGCCACAAAACTGCTGGCAGTGAGGGGGTTATAATTCCCAGGGCAGCGCTGCGTGCTGTGCTGCCCTGCCTGGGGTATTAGGACCGCCATCACCTCCAGACCGCCGGGATCTCGGATCCTGCCGGAGCTGGTGGTTCCCTGGCAGCCCAACCACCAGGTTCTTAATGGGGCGCTCGGACCACCACATTGGCGGTGGTCCTACCGCCATCCGCGAGTCTGACGGTCTAGTGACTGCCTGAGTCTCTTGAAGGATCAGGATGAGGGCGACGAGGGATTGAAATTCTCCACCGATCCATATGTACACCACATTGACTACATAGTAATACACAGTGAACAGAACCTATTGCAAAATACTTCGGACAGCAGCCATGGCATCACCAGACACTGTAGGATTGCAGAAAACCTGTGACTGGGTGATTATTTAAGCTAGTGTTGAATCTGTCAACTATTTTAATACTCAGAAATTAAACAAATATACTTGCAGTGCAGAGTAACTAACACAATTTAAGGAGCTTTATTAAAATAGCCAGTGTGCGTACATATTCTACGCTAAAATGTATCTATTAACCAATGGATTAATAGTTAAACTACAAAAATGGGCCATAGCTACCGGAATGACAGCCGGGCAGTGACTCAATAGTAAAATGCATAAATATATCTGTCATTAACATTATCTGCCCCCAGAACAGTGTGGCTTCCCCGGTGTCACTTTCAAAGAAATAAGCAAAATGGTGGTTCCCATGGCGGTGGCTGAAAGTGATAAGAGATGGCCGGCACATGAAGAATTCAGTCAGCAGCTGAACGCTTCAGTATTGTGGCTCAAGGACTTACGTTTGCAAACGTACCAGAGTAGTGGGCACGCAGCCCTGCACCAATTTACTTCACCTCAGTAAGGGCCATCTCTGTACGTGATGGGGCATTTATCTGTCATTTTATATAGCAGATGGTGTAAACATGTGGGGAGCTAAAACATGCTGCTGCCGCTTGGAAAATGATATGCACAGAAAAGGCAATTCGAGACAGCTCGCAGGAGGAGACACCAGTGAAAGCCTCGCTCGACTGCACAAAGGCTGCAGAAAAGCATAAAAAATCAGCAACATGCCCAAACAACATACCACCACGGAGCACTAAGCAAAAGTTAAAAAAAAAAAGAAGTACCTTCAGCGTGGTGCCACAAAGGAAGGACACTGGCTAGTGTCCAATTAGAAGTGACCAGAAGTACTTACTCCACAGACAACCAGACGATGAAGAAGACAACAGGAAGTGAAGCAGGATGCTCTGCAGGCGGCCTGCTGGACAATCAGAAGCAGGTAAATCGGGGCGACGTTGGACTAGGCCAATGGTAAGGTGAGGAAAGTAGGGGACTGGTTCCAAGCCCCTTTTAAGTTTTTTTTTTTTTACTAACAAAAGATTTTGTAAGCATACGCACAAGCGAAACCTAAAAAGGGTTGTTGCACATTCTTTCAAAAGCTGTAAGCTAAAAGATTTTGATGTCCCCATTAAGGAGGTTGAGACCAAACGAGTCAGGAGAGGCAGAGAAAAAGTCCTGAACCGTTCAAAAGAGATGGACATTTTTAATTAAACACATATCACAATGAGAGCTAGATCTAACCCTAGTGAAGCTATTATGCTAAATTCCAACCGAGAACCTTTTAATTAAACTAGACTCATCTGGCACCCTATGTTATTAGTAAAAATCAATATAACACACTGATGTGCAATGAAGATGTTGAACAGGAAGCATAGAAAGAAGAATCAACATGAGTATCTGCAGTAGGTTTCGAAGATGATCTTTGAGTAGGGTAGAATTATTTCAGAAACAGTTCTGTGAAGTGAAACACATAGACCCTCATTACGAGTCTGACGGTCTTAAGACTGCCAGACTCGCGGTGGCGGTCAGACCACCGCGGACCGTGGCAGTCCGACTGCCACATTACGACCGTGGCAGAGCCGCCACGGTTGGACCACCAACACCACAAGGTTGCAGGCAGTCGATAGCCTGGTGGTCTCGGCGGTTGTAATCCACTAGGGTGGCGCTGCATGCGGATTACGACTCCCCAATCTGTCAGCCTTTTCATGGAGGCTGGACCGCCATGGAAAGACTGGCAGAATGGGGGAATCAAGGGCCCGGTACTGCCCATGCCCTTGGCATGGGCAGTGCAGGTGCCCCCATGGACAGCCCATCGCGCTTTCCACGGCCCGAATTACGGTCAGCGGAAAGAGCAGCAGGTGCTACTGCACCCGCCGCACCACCACATTGCCGCCGGCTCGATTACGAGTTGCCGTCAATGTTAAGGCCCTGTTTCCCTCTGGGCAGGCAAGCAAAAACGCTGCTTCCGCCTGCTGGCCCAGCAGGAATCTTGTAATAGGGCCAGTGGTGTTCTGGCCACACTGGCAGTCTGATGGCAGTATGAGTTTGGCAGGTGGCCTCTGCCGCCCGCCAAACTCGTAATGAGGGCCATAGTTTTGCCCCAAATTATAAAGCTCCAGGAAACCCTTGTGTAGAGGAGAATTTCACATATATATATTATTGTGAATGAGAGAGCCATGACTAATGGATGAAATAAATCTTAAATATATTGGCCACATAACTGCACGCAGCTTACTTCTACAGCAGAAGAGCTGGAAACAGGGATCGTGTGACTAATAACAAATACCATATTAATAACAGCGACCCACCTAACACAAAACAGACACTCCCTGTACACTTTAAGTTGCAGTCACTGAGCGTGGGTCCGATTACAGACCAATGAAGATTAATCAATCCTCCCTCTAATGGTAGGTTTATATCTGCCCATCAGATTCTCTTGCAAAGACAGGGTAGCTTATATGACCAAGGTCCCCAAGCTTGGATTCCCCAAACGCAAGGCCTTTGGCTCATGCACAAGCAAGGTAACTCAATGCGTGAGGGAAACAGACCAATGTTATTTCCTAATATGTAAACAATCAAAGTATTCCATCCGGTGGTTGATGTTAAAGCGTCGCACATCCGATATAGGTAAGTCTGAGTACCAGATACAGAGAAATGTAGTCATGTGGAGGGTGCCGGCCTGGTAGGTAAACCCAACCACCACGGGTTTCAGGGTGCACAGAGACACAGGTGGTACTGCAAGAGAGCCACCTATGTCCTGCGCTGTACTAGACAAAATGTAAAGGAAAAAGGCGACCAGGGCACTCCAAAATCATGGAACCGAGATAAGTAGAATAACAGAGAGATTTATTGGTAAACCTCCATGATGATACCTTCCATATCTTGTGATCAATACATGAAAATTCGGTAACAGCCTGTTTATACAGTAATAATAGTGTCCATATGTTGTGACCAATACATGAAAATTCGGTAACAGCCAACACGTGTTTCGTCCTCAATGGACAATCAGAATAGAGAAGTAGTGCGTGACAGTGAGAAAACCCAGACGTAACAGTTTGTGAATAGTGGAGATAATAACACCCATCAACAGGACAAAGAGGTGTGCTGCGGGGGGTGTAAGTTTTTTCCAGAAAAGAGGGTCGTGCTAGGATTGACATTCCATGCACATAAGTGATATAGCATGGCGCCCGTCGACATATAAAATTACCTCATGAACTAAATCTCCACTATTCACAAACTGTTACGTCTGGGTTTTCTCACTGTCACGCACTACTTGTATTATCTAAAATAATACTCTTTGGACACAACACATCACGAACAAATGGGTTTTCTCTATTCTGATTGTACATTATTCGTAATGGGTATCTACACTTGACCTATACTGAATGCTCACCTCTTACTATTTTCAAATTAAAACTAAGGGCTTAACCCATAAATGTTACCTACCGGTTGGTAGTGATTTTATATTGTTTAAGAGCTCCAATTTGTCTTTGTTTCCAGCCTTGAAGAAGTCCATTGAGGACGAAACACGTGTTGGCTGTTACCGAATTTTCATGTATTGGTCACAACATATGGACACTATTATTACTGTATAAACAGGCTGTTACCGAATTTTCATGTATTGATCACAAGATATGGAAGGTATCATCATGGAGGTTTACCAATAAATCTCTCTGTTATTCTACTTATCTCGGTTCCATGATTTTGGAGTGCCCTGGTCGCCTTTTTCCTTTACATTATTTCCTAATATGTTCTGATTGTATTTCACTGCCTCAAAATGGCTGTATAAAAGCACTGGATGGCTGCACAAAAAACTATCATTAATTAATTCAGAGCTTGCTATGGCCTTACTAGCCATAGATCTGCGTTCTATTCCATCTAGGGGCTCCTAAATCAAGTTCAGCTATAAGTTTCCATCTTTACAGCCCCTTCTCCTAGAAGAAGAGATTTCGCAGAAGCACTGAGGAGGAAGCATCAGTATAGCTCAGGCATCCCTAATGCTACCTCCACTTTACACAAATAAAGACTTGACTGACTAATCTGAGACCTACCCAATATAAAGGTCACATAACCTAAACTGGGAGTCTCTCGTGACATTGAGGTCCTATACCTTTTATTGATGGGCATGAATGCTGCAGATAAATTCCTTACCAACTCTGGATCCATTCCTAATAACTTGCAAATTTCACTGACACCTCCAGGCCCTATTGTTATGTAAGTACTTTCATGGTATATCTGTGGCTTGAATTCCAAGTTATGATTCAGCATGGGAGTATTTAGTTAATTCCTACCATTTTTGCATGTTCAAAGAAACCCGGGTAACTGTGCCAAAGTATAGTTCAAGATACTTGACATACTGTATTGAGACTTCTCTTCGAATGTGGGCAGGCAGTCTGGTGGCCTAACTGTCTGGGTAAAAATGTGACTAAATTGTAAAATGTGGAAGCCAGACATTTCATTGCTAAATGTCCATACCCTAAGCATAGAATAGGCAGATGGGTTTTCTGTGATCATATGCAATGCTTACAATCACACTACTCCTAAGAAGGAAAAGTCAAACACAACATATTCCAGAGGATCAACCAAATTGAAACAATGAGAGACATCCAGTCCTGATCACTGGGGACTTCAATGTTGCGTGAGTGCCCTGACTAAATTTGAGGATCAGATCCTTGGTATTCCTACCCTAGAAGCTAAACCTATTGTAAACTCGTCAGCTGCAGCACTGGAATTATTCCCTAACCTTAACTTACGGCCTACATTCATGTAAGTATAGAAAACCATTGAATATAAAGAGGGCATGCATGTTCAAACATGAAAGCAACAGTAGGAGAATTGATAAGATCATCCTAGATATAAGTTATGGCCCATGCTTCATGATATGAAAATCATTATGAGGCATGATAGTGATAACGGCACCCTCGATTTCACCCTGAAATAAGTGGTGATGCACAATATGACTACTACATCAAGTAACATCTCTAATACTGAGCAAGTAGTTGGGAACAGTCATAGGTCTAATAAATGTTCAAACAACATAGCAAAACCTTGGATTTTGGCCAGCACATATAATACGTTCACCTCTGTATTGGAACCCTATGTCAACTAAGCCAAGATTTGATAACCCTTCGTGACCTACATTTCAAGTTATTTTCAATCTTACAGGATTTTTGCTGTAAAGTCTCAAGGCTGCGCCTTGATAGCAAAAAAAACTAAAAAGAGACTGTGGTATAATAGGGAGTGCAAACTAGGCAAATGCAATTTATAGTCAGCATTAAGAAACCAGAATGGCCTAACCATCAAAGAAAATAACTTTGTTAGATATTTTCTTAATATGCCAGTAAGCATCCCTGAAGTTCCACTCTTCTTTCTACCTGGGTCTTAAGAAAATATCTCCTAAATCGAATTTTAGAACCCCAGTGATTTGGCTGAGGTTATGGCATAATGCAGAGCTGGAACCATACAGAAATAGTTTATAGGAGTTCACTAATATGGACAAATCCAATGTCTTACCATGGTTACAATATGTTAAAAAAAAAGACTTTATATTCGGAGACTTCAAGTATTCTGGGATGATCCAAGAAGGGTAAATGGAATCTCAGTGAACTTGCAGAAAGTAAAATATTGGTCTCTTGTTTTGAAGGATTGGCTTGTGGCCACTAGGAAAGGAGGGTTGATTGACAAATTCCAAAATGTTGTCTGTTTTGAATTACTAATCCTTTATGGTTAACCCTTCAAAATGCTAAATGTTTGTACATTAAATTCAGACTGTGGACCCTACCCATTAACAGTTTTACTTGTAAACTGTCACAGAGGAGCATGAACTGATTGTTGCCCACCATGCATGACCGGAACTGAAACTGAGGAGCATCTTCTGTGTTTTTTTGTCCTTTGTATTCACAACAAAGGGAAACGCGTATTCAACCAATATTCTTGAATTTGGTCCTAAGACACTACCAGCTTGCATGAAGGGTTCTCAGATCAGACACCTCAGGTTTTATTATCTATGGATTGAGGAATTTTTAGCACCTGGTCTGGGGAAACAAAAGAAGGAGCTAAAATTGAGAAATACTTGGCGCTTCAGTTCTTCATGTTTTTTTAATCTTTTATTTGGGAATTATGAATTCCGTTTATTACATATATTTATATAATGTATATTGTGCATGTATTGTGTTATTCTGTCTGTTTTATGAGGATATGTACCCTGAAATAAACATGATGATGATGAATGTCTAGTAGTACTGTCTGGTTTTTCTAC
Source organism: Pleurodeles waltl (assembly GCF_031143425.1). NCBI lineage: Eukaryota > Metazoa > Chordata > Amphibia > Caudata > Salamandridae > Pleurodeles > Pleurodeles waltl. Next base: position 226,288,330 of record NC_090451.1, read on the forward strand.
AAAAGGCATCTGAATGTTTCTGATGCTACTTTGCTCTACAGCGACATTTATGATTTAATTGCAGCCAGTGTTGTTACATAACCCTTTGCAATTTGTCTTGTCAGTGCCCTTATTTCATAGATAAAGGGTCCAGTAGCTTGTCTCTTGGCCCTATCTTCTGCCAGCCTCAGGTGCTTTTGTTCTGAATGTAAGCGACAATGAGCCTGTATTTGGTGTCTAGTTGCAAAACGAGCCACAGCTCCCTGAATTTTCACAACTTCAACAAAGATGTGGTTAATATCGATAATTGCATTTGTCAATAAAGTTAATGGCCCCTGTATTTTTAATATCACTCTTTCATATGCTGCTAAACTTTGACTGCTTTCTACTATAGAGGGAGAATTGATGTTTGGAGTTGTGAACTCTGCTAGAGGTGGTGCATATGTGTCATGGTCCCCTCCATCATCTGAGGTCCAGCCCTTAATGTAAACATTAAAAATCACCCTGGTATCCTCATCCTCATCTTCCTGTTCCTTGTGAACCTACTCTGGTTCAGTGATAGCATTGTTGTGTGAGCAGCATTAATACATGTAATATGTAGGTTAGCAGTGATTGTTGGCATGTATACTGAAGACTGTGCACATGAGGCATAATTGCCACTTGCAGCAGTTCTTGGAGAGGTGTTTATTGTGGCCAAGCCACTTGTTAATAGAACCGCAGTGGTTGTGGTGTGATGCTACTGAAATAGATAGTCGCAGTCTAAGTTGCTATATTTTGTGGATTCATATCCCTTGTTAGGGATTTATTTGATCTGCTTTTCCCTCTTTCTGTGGGCGGTAGTTAATCAGCAACTAATGCCTGTTTACTGGTGCCAGCTGAAAAAGAATGCAGGTACATAGCATCGGTATTGGCTATGTACAGTTGATATATACATAACATATATGTAGCTTCCCTATTTAAAAAAAATAATTATATTGCTCAACAAGTTTAATAAAAACATATTTAAAAAATATGGCTAATCTTGTTCTTCCCTTTTTTTGCATATGTGCTACCTTCAGGGCCCTCAATATTTTTTTGTTTTATGTTAGGTCGTATTGTTTCTTCCCAAGGTTGTAGTTGCAACATTGATGCTGCCTCACCACTAGTTGCTTGTGATTCTTGCATCTGCCTGCTTACTGAACACTACACCTCCGGTCTTGCATTTGCTCCTGAACACTGCACCTACCGTTTTGAAACTGCATTTTAAATTCTTTAACTATATGGTTAAGAGGAGAAACCCCATGCACCTTCTTTGCTATGCCCTGCCATGCTTATGTCTTTATTTGAGACCTCCTTGTATTTAAATGTTTTACAGAATTATTGGTTCCTCCTTCACCACCTCCTCAGCAAGTACCATGAGTTAGTTTCAGTAAACATGGTCTTATTTATTCAGCTAAAGGCCATGTTGTAGTTTTGTAGTGATTTTAAGTCCATGTGGCACATAAAACAGGAGGACTGAGACCAATGGTGAAATCCAAAATGGCTGCTGTTTCTTCTACAGGCGGTAGATTCTTCTTAGAAAGGGCTTTTCTGCTGAAATTGATTTTTAGTAACTGTATTCCTGCGATGGTTGAAAATGTCAACAATGCATGGCAAATGCAGATGGATTGAGGAAAGTAAGAATATCCTGTTTTTCTTTGTCACTTCCTTCTCTTGCTGTATTTTGAGTGTGTGCATTTTTATCACGCAGTAAAACCTCATATCGATGTATTGCCTAGAAAAACCACAAGTCAATAACTTGCATGCATTGTCACACAGGGACACAGGAAAAACTCGAAGGGCCTTATTACAACCTTGACGGAGGGGTTTCCTCCATCACAAATGTGGGAGATATCCCGTCCGTCGTATTACGATCCCATTATATTCAATAGAGATCGCAATATGGCAGACAGGATATCCTCCATATTTGAGATGGACGAAACCCCTCCGTCAAGGTTGTAATGAGGCCCTTTGTCACAAATCTCACAGAGGGATTTAAGACGCAGTATTTGTATTACCTCGTATGGATTTACCACACTTGATAAAGCAATACCTCTAACGAGGGCCTAAGTAGGTGACCACTGTGGCAAATGATGAAACTCTGTCTTGGTAATAGGTTAGAAAGGTGAACCCATTAACCATCTAGGAGGGAGTTCAAAGTTTGTCGGAATAGGCTTGGGTATTTACCAGATGTGATAAATACCATTATCCCAAGGTGAGGCATTTAATACCTGTAGTAAAATCTTCCTATTCCAAGTTTTTAAAAGGAAAATGGAGCATAACATACAAAGTCAGTTATTACCACACCGAATTCCATGTTATGCATTTTTTCCAGACCTCTTTCCATTAAAAATTTTGGAGTGCTTTAGCTGCCCGAATTTTCACAGAAAGAAACTACAAGAGTGTCACACAACTCATAATTCTGATCCCTCTAAAAATGCGTGTTTGTACAGGAATTTGAATTTAGCCCTTAACTCATAATCAAAAGTAAAATAGTTGACATTAGCGAGCCGATTCAAAGTGCCATGAGTATGAATATGTATAGTTACTATTTCATAATTCTAAATTATACATATACTCTTTAACAAATGTATATTTACTCATGATTAAATATATATATATATATATATATGTGTGTGTGTGTGCGTGCATGTATTTATATATGTGTGTTTATAATTATATATAAGTGTATATTATGCTATGCTTAACATGTTCTTAGGTCATTGCATAGCTCCTAGATAAGTTGTTATATTAGATTCTTATGAATCAGTGCTTTTGTTTTTATAGCACAATGACAAAATGTTTTTATTATCATAAGCATTTCTCTAATCAAAAATTGAGAAATGATAAATGAATGTTAGCAAAGTACACTTATTAATTAACTCCAAAATTACAAATCTTGAAAGTCTGTGTTTATACAATACTTTTATTTTCATATTATTATATCCATTATTATATTCCTTGCACATATATTCCCTTACTATGTAGTTACATATCTATTTATTACTCTAGTCCTACTGTACTAGAGAAAAAAATAAAATAAAATCTATAAATAAAATTCAGATTATTAATAATTAGATAAAAAACAATAATAAATACATTAATTAAAATAACACTATATATATATATATATATATATATATATATATATATATCATAAATACAAAATAATATAAATGTACTCTCTTGTAAGCTTTACTCCCCATCACCCTATGTCTCTATCAATCTATCCTCCATCCCCACTCTGACTCATCCCAAACTCATTCTACTACTTTCATCTCCAAAATAACCCCGCTTAAGCTCTTCCCTCCTCTACCACATCTAGCTCACCCCAAACCTCAGTTTACTACCATGATCTCCCTAACATCCCTACTAAATTCTCCCTCATTTATCTCACCTTCGACTCATCCAAAACCCCTCCTGCTACTATCCATAACCCTTTCCACAGACTCTTCTCTCCTCCATCTCTCCTTTACTCATCCCAAGCCTCATCCTATTACTATAAACTCCCAATTAACACGTCTGGATTCTTCCCTCTTCTATTAATCCATTACTCTAGTCAATCCAGCTAACAAAATCACATATCCTCTGCTCAAATTAACTCATAATAATACTAATACTGTACTCATATTTCCCTATACTAATCCACCACTAATTCCTTCTGGGTTCTGGAGTAGCGTGCTACTCGCTGAAAAGTGCTTCGACGCCTCGTCAGGGGTAGTAAGCGCTATATAAATACAATTACAATACACTACAATAATGAGGGCCTTAAGATACTATATTTCATTTCCAGTTATCCTACCAGTGAAAATAAAAACATTTGAAGGGGTTTCTATGAAATACTTAAACATAGGGATTGTGAAAAGAATTGCTTGGAGAAATTATTTCCCAACTGTTCCTTAATAGAGGAAAGTTTCAATGAAGTAGTCATGTGGTACTGTAGAAATTAGTGAATTGACAGGAGAAAATATTTTCTGATGCAGCTGGATCAGCAGGATTTGGCTTTTACTGAGGGGATCATTTACCTAATATTGACTCATACAATATCGAAACACAAAAATATTGATAATTAAATATTGATAACAAAAAAATCGACTTCCTATACTTAACTAGTAAAACCACATATATCAAGAACACAAATATCATTGTTAAAAATATTAATTTTTACTTATATCGAAAACACAAATATTAAAACAAAAATATTGTTACCTTTAAATAAATATGTAACATGTCAAAAATATAGATACACACAATATCGTCCAAATAATTAATTTACCAAAAATAAATATAAAAAATCACTTTTTATGTAAAACAATTCTTTAAAATAAACATAACACATTTTGTACACATATTTCAATTAAATATAAATATATTACATCACCAAAATAATTACCTGATTACTCCAATAAATAATACAACTAAAATCATAACAATGCAACTCAACATTTTTTAGAATTAACTACAAACATTTAGACAACAATCTAAATATTAATAATATATTTTAAAAACTATCAAACTATGTATCATACATTATAAATAAAACCTATATAGATGAGCGCTGACCATAAAAGGAAATAACTGATAAAAAAATTCTAACTAAACCAACTAATAAAAGTGTGATCAACTTTAACCAGTAAAATCAGACAATTAAATCAAGAACATAAAACACACATTTTTAAACAACTAAATACTTCATAAATTACAAATGCTGCAAGATGAAGAAACTGTGCTGAATACTCTGACTAGACTATTAAAGAATAAATATATGCACCTCGCCCACCATCTAGCGAAGTAAGTAAAATGTATATTTGAAATAAAACATACATGTTAATTAACTTAAAAATGTAAAATAGCAAATAGTTAATAAAACACTGTCCAGCATCTGTCTCTTTACACAGACCTCCTAAAAGGAAAAACTATGAGTTGGAAAAATGATAATCTGGCAGAAACAATCAACTATCAAAAAACAGCAAAAATATATAAAGTAAATTCACCCAAATAACAAGTAAAAACAAACTTAACCTCTACTGCTACAAACTACCAACAAATTAGCATTTAAAGTGAAACTGAGATGTTTTTTAATCAAACAGAAAGCATCTGCTCCTCATTAGAACACCACCAACAGAAAAGCTGCAAAACAGTGTGAAACATCTGAACAGAACATACATGTAAATATACAAAATAGAAGTAGTTGCATAATTTAATATGTAATAACAAACATACAAACTTGAAAATATTGCATATATATTTATACTATAACAATACTTTCAGATACAATGACAGAGGCAGCAAAATACATGACATCACAGAAAAGAAAAGCAGTTACTAAATCACATGGGCAACATCTTCAGCCAATAAAGTGCATCAACAGAAAATAAATAGAAATTGGAAATGTACCAAATATTATTCTAATGCATGCTATGAGAGCGCAACTATAAAATATGTTATTATTCATGTAACATATAACAGAGATAGAAGTAAGGGAGCTATTACAGATTATAAGCAGGGTAAGCATTAGCTCCCAGGAACCCACAACCAAAATCCTTACAGATATAGGGGCCGCCTATGAGTTTGGCAGACGGGAAGACCCGTCTGCCGAACTTCCGATGGGGAGGTTGTTGCCTTACTGGCGACTTCCTCGCAGAATCTATTATGTCTTTCCCACTGTGCTGACAGGCAGAAACCACGGTTTCCGCCCTTTAGCCCAGTGGGAAAGTGGCAGCAGCATTGTCTCCGGCTCGTAATCCAGCTGACAGCAGTGCTGCTGCCCGTAGGGTGCACCAGCACCCTCGCAATGCTACCTGTCTGCACAGGCTAGCATTCCCTTCCCAAGCAGATGGAGAGGAGGTGGGCACCCTCATTTTGGTGGAGTAGTGGACGGAATCTGGGTGAACTCTAATGTTTGACTATATGTGTTGAGATCCAGGACTTATTTGTCCTATGATATTTTCCATCATAGATGGCAAAATTTGGAATTATTTCTCCCACAGGTTGGTCTAAACAGCACCAGAAAGTTGTCACAGTAGGTAAACTAGCCTGAGGGCTACTAAGAGGGTTGATAAGTCTGATACCTCTATCATCCTTCTTGTTACCCGTCCTTCAAAAGAGTGTTTCTTTCGCAATTGTAATGTGCCAAAGGATCTTGTGGTGTCGGAGCTAGCCTTGACTAATTGCAAGGCTTCGTCAACATGCTCGCCAAACAGAGCGTTGCAGTGGTAAGGTAAAAATATTAGATACATTTGCACCTCAGAATCTACATGTTGTGGCCCTGACTTGGCGACTAAGGACCACTGACCCTGCTAGTTGTGGGAATCCTATTGAAGCTACATCTGTAGCTCAATCTATGCTGTCTGACGAGGATGTTTTGCACCCCTGCAGAATCTTTTGTTTTTTTTGCCTTCCGGCAGAAATGTTATGTATGTGTCAATGTCTGACCACATCTAGTGGTTATACCTACCCTGTATTGCCAATGAATTGTCAACCCGTACAGTAGCCCCTGACATAGTTAAGTTTCTTTGCTGGTTAAGAAGGGTTATGAGTGACAGGGTTTTCCTTGATTGTTATTCCTCCTGGATATATCAACAATTGGAATAGTTCCTACAGCTCTTCTATTTACAGTCATAAAGAAAAACATACTGATTGCTTGTTTGCTAGTGGAAATTGAAAGCATTTGGCCGCTCGTTCTCAAAAGGTATGGAAACCACAAAAAATCATCTGGTGGGGGAACCACTAGTTGTGGGTGTAACATGCCCTAACGGTCTGGTAAGAGAGCTACATGGCATGGACCTGACCTATGCTTTGAAGTTGGAAACGGAGCAAAGTGGTGAAATTACTCCACAGGTTGCCTCTCCATAAATTGCTGACTTTTGTAAACATGCTCATATAAGTCCCCTTAATTCTTGACATTACGTTTTTCGGAATGATGTGTTTTGTTCTTGTTGACGATTGTGTGCTTTTGTAATCATTTGTATTGTCATCAAGAGCGTAGTTGACGAGGCGGACATCGACGACTAGGGTCATGTTGACAATATTTGTCGTACACAAGGACGTAGTAGAGGATGCAGCCATAGACTGAGCGGTTGTAGACGATGCAGTCGTAGACAAGGCAATCGTAGACTTGGTTATCATAGACGAGGTTATGGTAGACTATGTTATTGTAGACAAGGCCGTCCTCATAGACGACCATTATAGACGAGGCTGTCATAGATGACCATCGTAGATGAGGCTGTTGTATGCGACCATCATAGATGAGACTGTTGTGGGCGATTGTTGTAGACAACCATCATCGATGAGGCTGTTGTAGATGACCGTTGAAGACAACCACTGTAGATAAGACTGTCGTAGATGGCCATGGAAGATGAGGCTGTAGAAGGGGACCGTTGTAGATGAGGCTGTTGTAGGTGACTGTTGTTAACGACTATCATAGATGAGACTGTTGTAGATAACCGTCAAAGACGACCATCGTAGATAAGGCTGTCATAGACGACCATCATAGATGAAGCTGCCATAGACAATCGTCGTAGATGTAACTGCCATAGAGGATCATCGTAGATAAGGCTGTCATAGACGACCGTCGTAGATGAGGCTGTCATAGACGACCATTGTAGATGACCATTGTAGATGAGGCAGTCATAGATGACAGTCATTAATGAGGCCATTGTACGCTAGACTATCGTTAATGACCCTCATAGATGACCATCGTAGACGACCTTCATAGACGACCGTCATAGATGAGGCCATCGTAGATAACCGTGATAGATGAGGCCGTCGTAGACGACCATCATAGATGAGGCTCTTGTAGACGACCGTCATAGACAAGGCTGTCGGTGACGATGCCATCGTAGGCGAGCCCTCCGTAGATGAGGCCCTCCGTAGATGAGGCCATCCATAGATGAGGCCATCCGTAGTTGAGGCTAGTAGTAGACAAGGCCTTTCTAGATGAGGCCGTCGTAGAGGATCCCATCCTAGATGAGGCATTTCATAGATGAGGCCCATCGTAGACGAGGCCGTCGTAGATAAGCCATCATAGATGAGGTGCTCATAGCCGAGGCTCTAATAGGCGAGGCAATAGTAGCGGACATAGTTGTGGTCGTCGACGTTGTCATCATAATTGTTGTTAACGATGATTTTTAATGCGGTTGTGCTGTAGATGCCTCGTTGTCAGATTACGAGGATCTCCATGATGTAGTGTCAGGGTAGAAGAGGGGATTGAGGGTCTGCCTCTAAGACTAAAAACTAAAAATAGCTTTGGGAGCTGGGAAAACTCTTTCCCAGCTCTCAAGGCTGTTTTTTAGAAAAAAACTCATTTTGATGGTCATGTGCAGAGGACGGAATGGTTCCAATCTCAGCACACAACCACCAGTGCTCATAATGGAACCGTTCCATCATGAGCACTGAAGGAGTTAATTATATTATTGCTTACAAACATACAACTGTTTGTTATTATATTTCTAAACATCAACAACACCAATCAAATACCACAAACTATTTCTACGACATAGAAATAGAATTAAAACAAAAGATTTCAGACTAAAATTATAAAGTTAAATAATCACACCCCAACATAAACTATTTTAAAGAAAATGTTGGACAGTAAAAGGTTACCCAAAGAGGCATGTTTGCCAGTCATCCGGCCTGTACCGTTCTCTGGGAATTTGGGTTGCTCTCCTTTTTCCACAGTCTCTGCTCTTATGGGCTGCAGATTCTCTGCTGTCGTATCTGTATACCTCTTAAAAGGTCCCAGGATCTCTGGGGTTTCCCCCCATTGCAGCCCCTCTGGGTTATCTAGGTTCGTGCCGGTGATTTCACAGACATCATAGTGCACTGTGGATGAATTTGGTGCAGCTGTTCTGTCATTGTCCAAATAGGTTTTGGCGCTGGGGGCAGACCCCCTTCTCCCCCACCACCATGCTCCCTAGAGTGATGGATCCCTGACCACTCAATCTCGAAGTGAATTTCTCTAGCTGGCCTATTTCTCTCCCTCTCTCAACTGAGCTTTTACCTGATAACAATCCAGCTTTTACAACCGTCTTCAGGCTCATAGGGCTTGGGCAGCTAGCTGTTTCACATTTACCTTTAGCCACCATCCTCTTGAGGTTCCGGCTGACTGTTGGCTCTGGAAGAAGCAGAAAAGCAGAAAGCTCTTTTGCCTGCCACTCACCTGGCATTTGGTGTTCCTTGCGACCACTGAGGCTACTGTAGATTATGTATATTAAGTTGAGGTTCTCTTGAAGGGGTGTGAACCAAGTGCCAAACGCTTGCAAACAGAGAATTGCTGGCTGTTGCTTAGAGTGGCAGAGATAGGAGGCGAAGCAGATATCTGGGTGTCATACCTTGTATATCTCCTTAATACTGTTACAGCACCCTGTAGATTACATTTTGTGAGCATGGAGTCCAGCACCCACATAAAACCAGTGTATCTATCGTTCTGTATCAGTAACTTTCTCTCCTTTCCTCAAATCCTTGCATTCTCCCAGCTTCTCCCTGCTGCAACACTATCCTTGCTCCTTGACAAAACCTCTAATGCACCTTGAGCAGAGGAGGAGCAAGGAGGAAAGGTAAAGGCAGCTGCCACACGCCGGGAGGACTTTCAACTCAGCAAAACGACCCCATCTTTAGGACTGTGGTAGCCATCATTTTCCCATAAGCGCTCACGTCTGTGCTCTGTGCTCCATGCTCCGTACTCTGAGAGGTTGTACATATCAGGCATCAGGTGGAATAACCTGCTCCTCCTTCACCTCAGATTACCAGTCTCCTCTGCTTTCATACTGGGGAAACTTCACCTAGATTGATGCAGGTGAACACAGGTGGGTGGGAGGCAGCTCCCGGAGCTGCGGGCTAACACCTCTGCAGCCTAGCTCCGTCTGCTATGTTCAGATCACCATCCCGATATCCTTGATACAGTATTTTTGTATCACAATATATGTTTTCGATATTTTCTCCAAAACCTTTACTGAGAAAGGAAGTGGTGTGCAAAAGTGTGACTTGGACATCCAAAAGGATGAAGCAAAGCATAGATTTCCTGTTAGATCTTTTTCATTTCTGGTGGTAGTATTTATGAGGCAAAAGGGATTTCAGCCATGAATGACATTTATAGTGATTAACAAAATGATGACTATAGACAGATAAGCACAAAATGGTGGAGATGGGCTCCAAATTTCAGTCACCTCCGTTTCTCTTCCAGGCCCACAATCCTTTAAATTGGTCCATGCCTGTCCAATGCACTAAAAAATGCTAATACCAGCGAGCCGTCAAGAGATAATTATCCTTTGCCCTTGATGGTAATTTCTACTTTATTAATTGCCCTCCTGACCTCTGGTTCTCTCAGCTCACTTAAATGTAGAGGGACTAGTGGGTTACTAGTGGCTGTCTCCCAGCTGACTTCCCGAACAGTAACCCCAAACCTAGTGGCTTGTCACAGGACATAGCTATTTTTCCCCGTATTTGTTCACCATGTAAAGCATGCTGGACATGGGCAAACAAATGTAAAAAAAGAGCCTCGAGGTGCAAAGAGAAAACTTCCTGCACATTGTGCCATTTATGTATTTGCTTAGAGCAAACTCCTGCTTTAGAAAGTTGTTTTTAATAAATAAAAATGGTTTCCAAGAGGTGCTTTAAACATGGCGACCTCTTGGCAAACCTGCAGGTTCTGAAGGGACTCCGCACTGCAGCAGATCCCCTCATAGCACAGATAACCCCACTATGTAGTTGGGGGAACATAAAATAGGGTAGATGGACTTTTTCCAGGGCGGAGGATTTTATGGCCGCTATGCCCCTGTTGGACAGGGACCACCAGGATGTAAATGACCCAATAGTCTTTAAATGCCTTTGACTCGTTCAGAAAAATAGAGTTCTGCCATGCTTTTGGGGACAAATACATACCTAATGAAAATAATGCATGTGGCAGTGTAGTGCAACAGAGAATACCACCTGGGAAGGGTGTTTCTGGGTACTAGATACAATATATGGTTTTCTGTAAATGTAAGAATGTGATAGTGGTCAAAAGGAAATACAACAAAACATGTCCAGCAGGTGGTTTCGATGGCCTGAGGACTGTGAGTTCACTTAACCTAAGATTGGTAGAACAGATTGAAAGAATAATTAAGAAGAGCCCCCATGGAAAGAGGATGCGTATTGTATGAAGAGGAAGGGTTATTTTTTGTTTCAAATGGGAGTATTACGTCATTTACTGGTGGTGGTTGAGATGATATGCTTCTAGTTCACATGGATCAAATGTTTAGATTAAAATGTTATTATTGGTATGGTTAAAGGCATAATGTCTGTGAAGCAATTGTTTTCTCTCTCTCTTTCATATTTATATATATATATGTATGTGTGTATATATACATGCGTGTGTGTGTGTGTGTGTACTTATATTACCTATTGGTGGTTTTCCATTGAAAAAGTGTTTTTTTGACTTGGGTATATCGTTGGCGCAGTTTCACGAATCTTTATGAAAATTTCCAAAAAAGTGTGCCCAGGGGTCTTGTACATAGAAAGTTTTGGGGTGGTCCGTCAAGCGGGGGCTGAGAAAAAGGGAGGGGGGGGCAAAAAAGTGAGTTTGCCATTTTAATTCCACAGGGATTTTGAAGTCGAAGCTCCTGGGCAGAATTGCACCAAATTTGGCAGAAAGGTAGCTTTTGGTCCAGAAAGCACACTTTTTATTATTTGGTGTAAATCCATTTATTAGTTTTCAAGATATTAAATGGAAAATAAATATAGAAATCTAGAGCCGCGGATCCCGGAGATCTCCTGCTGGGATCTGATTGGCTGCCAACAGGTCAACCAGGAAGTATTGGCAGCCATTTTGGGACTCTGCTTCAGCTGATTCCTAAACAACACGCAAAAAGAATAAAAGGGGGCAGGATAGGTATACCCTAATCCTCTTGACTTGGGTCTGGGGTGCCCCTGGTACCCTACCTAGGCTAAAAAGTATTTACAAAAAAAAACTAATTGTGCAAAATCCACTTGTGGGCCCACTGATTTTGCTGAGAAAAAAAAACACTGTCTTTCACGCTTCTAAGACATTTTGCCCCCGGGTGGTCCAGGTCCTGGGGGCATGGCTAATGTAATTATGAAGGTGGCAGCCCCCTCGTAGGGCTTTTAGAGGCCCCAGGGACCACCACTTCCCAAATGCTATAATTAATAAAGATACAGGGGTGGGCCCCGGGGAAAGGGTCCCTGTGGCGAAATAGGCCTGGGAGTGGGGCCGCATGCCCCCCTCCCATTTTAAAGTAAAACAAAATGGCCCTGGGGAGGTGTTGATCCCCGGGGCCCAGGGGAGTCTGTGCAGCCTCCCTAACTATTTTTAATTTGTTGCCCCAGGAAGGTGGTGGTCCCGGGGGTTCTATGTGCCCCTCTCCCAGCAATTGTTTTAAGGTAGCCCCGGGGAGATGGTACTACCTGGGGCATGGGAGGGAGGGTCCACCTCCCCCCAGCCCCCATTTAATATAAACTGAGAAAGCTATGCATTAATATTGTGTTTTTTAGTTTAAAGAAATTATATTAATACAAAATATATTGCAAATCAGATCTTATAAATGGAGGGCAGTGATTTCCTGGCCTGAAGATGGCCTCCTTTTAGGCAAGCTCCTTCTGCCACATTCATCTTTATTCAGAGTCCTTTGCTATTGTGCAACAAAACGCTCCTAAAACAGATGCTCTGAGCTCCTGACATGCTGGTGCCTCCGTTGTTGCTGAACCTTCCATGCAAAGCCGGTACCTGACACAGCATGGCGGCCCGCTGCTGATCACTATGTATCCGGGTTGGCTGGCGCTCTGCAAGGCATGCCCCTGACTGGCTGTTTGGGACCCTCCTCCTGTACCTGCTCCATTCCCTGTTGCCTGGAAGGGTATTCCTCAACATAGCGGTGTCACCCCTGAGTGCTGCCAGCGTGCCCGCGAATGAAGCCTATGCGGCTTGCTAGAGCGGACAGCGGCTGAACCGTATTTGTGCGAATGGGGCTGCCCAGCCAGGCGTAACTGGATCCCTGGGCAGTATTGGATGCCGAGGTCCATTGCGCCTCTCAGCCTGGTTGCCGATTGGTGGGGGCCCTCTTGGGTGGGCCCGGGCGCTGCGGCTCGTCTGCACTGTGTTGTTGTGCAGCTTGTGGACTACTTGTGCCTGGAGGTGCGGACTTGCCACAAGGGCCTGCTTGTCTGGCACCTCTTCCTGTGACTGCTCAGAGACCCTGGTGCCCGCACTGGGGCACCACTGTGCTGCTTTGGGGAGCTTGTGCGAGATTAGTCCATGTGCTGCTGCGGACCCCCACCTGCTGCAATTACCTGTGACACTGGCGGCAATAACTGGCCTAACTACATGACAGTGAGGAGGTGAGAGATCAACCAGTGGCCCCGGGGGACATTGGCTGTCATTATTGAACCACCGTGTTGAGCTAGGGCTAATTGGACTGGAGGCAGGAACCTTGTCCGCGTGGTAACGGTCTCTCCAGTGGTGCACAGCTGACCTGCTGCAGGGCCGCACCGCTTTATAGCAGTGATGGAGTACAGGACGCAACCCTAACACTAAGGCCACCACCTGCACGTCTTCACGGTATCGAATCCTGGCATTAGGAGACTCCATCTTACTTGACTGTTGATACAGTTAACGGACCCCATACAACCTAATTCACGGATTGCCAGCAAAGGGACTACATTACTGAGGGCGACTAACATTGGTCACGGACATCATTGATCAAGGCTGCTATGCTTAGTGTCCATGCTGGGCTGCTGGTTACCCTGTATGCTCCCATCTGCAAAAATCTGAGCACAAAGTGACTTAAGGCACTATTGCCTGCTTTGCTGAACAGCCCGGTATGGGTGTACTACATAGTCTTTGCTTGGACATCTGATGTGGCTTGTGCAATATCAAACATGATGGGCAAAACCTACAAGACACAGCTCATGCTGCAGTTCGACTTGCAGAAGTCCCATAGGGCAAGTGAAGAGGATGCAGTGTTGCAAAAGATGGGAGGTGAACTTCATCAGATCTTGACGTCCATGCAGCATAAGCCTAACCAAGATAGACAGCAAAATAGGTACCCTCTTGTACTGTTTGGACAGGATGTCGGAGCGCATCGGACGTCTGGATATGGTGGAGGGACGTGTGTCAGAGGCAGAGGATGAGCAGACCTCGACTGCCTGAATGCAGAAGCAGCTGGAGAGGGCATTGTTGATGCTGCAGACCAAGGCAGAGAACTTACAAGACCATTCCAAGAGAAACAATTTACGCATTATTGGCCTGACAGAACCTACCAGTGTCTGAAATAAAGAAAACTTTGTGGATGGCTCCTCATAGAACTGCTCGGGTGAGAGACTTTTCTGACATGTTTGTTGTGGTGCGTGCCCATCGTTTCCTTGTGCCGCCACAGTATTGGGGGGCTAGGCCCCATCCGGTCATTCCAAGACTGCCCAATTATCGAATGAGACCCAGCACTCCACCAATCCTGGGAGCTGCAAACTCCTCGGTATGAGGGCATAGACCTTTCCATTTTCCCAGACTTTACACCACTAGTCCAGGAGGTGCGGAGGCAATTCCTCTCTGCCAAACAAGAGCTGCCAGAATTGAAACTTGATTATGGTATGCTTTACCTGGTTCAGCTGTGTGTGACTGTAGATGGCAAATCTAAGATCTTTAGTGACCCCGGAACACTTACAGCAGTTCTTCAAACAACACAAAGCAAGGAATGGAAGGCAGCAATCCCCGAGATCAGAAGATGGCAAGGCAGAGGCCTCCCAAGGCTTAGAGGCACTGAATTGATGCCTGGTTTAACTTCTAGATTGCTTGAATATTTAATTACTATAGTTAATTTTCTGCAATGTTTTACATAATAATGCTGCACCAGCTGTATGCAAATTGGACTGTCAGTGAGGTGATTTTGCGCTGGTAAGTGTAATTCTCAAGTGGGTTGGTGTCACTGCTGCCTCGGGGGGCCATTAGTGGTCAGCATGAGCCTCTTACCTGAGGCACCACATCGGCTGTGTGTTGTGGGCTGGGAAAGCGCTTGTGTAATGCACATATTACAACACTTATATTTGGTTGTGAAGTGAAGTGTTTTATGGTTGCTTGATTGATATGTTGCACATACCGGATGCAGTTCTCCTGGGACTCACTGTTGAGGAGATGCTCTCCGGGCACCCTCTGTCCCCATCTGTGCTCCACCCTTTTTTTCCTTCAGTTCTATATTAGGGTTACCGGGAGGG
Source organism: Pleurodeles waltl (assembly GCF_031143425.1). Lineage (NCBI taxonomy): Eukaryota > Metazoa > Chordata > Amphibia > Caudata > Salamandridae > Pleurodeles > Pleurodeles waltl. The sequence goes on from NC_090451.1 coordinate 226,303,528, forward strand.
GCTATGGCGGGTTGTAGGCTGCAGTGCCTGCTGTTGGGAGGCATAGCGTGGGAGGTGGGTGTTTAGGTGTGTTTAACTGATCATATGTCACAGGCGAGAGCTGAAACATCCACTGGCTTACAACAACGATTCTGGTTAATCATTGCAAGGTGCAGATGTACCTGATGGTGAGGCAGATGCTGCCTCTGACAGGAGGCGCCCAGCCCATTTGATTTTCTTACATGGAATGTACGGGGTTCGAATGATGACATGAAAATCCATAAGGTGGTGTTGTAGTTGCAGCGTCATAAGATAGATGTTGCTATACTGCAGAAGACACTCTTGGCCCTTGGCAGTGGGCTGCTAACACAGAGGCATACAAGGGGGGACTTGCCATGCTGGTGGTTTCACCACTCATGCGCAGCATGTTGATTTGAGTCTGGCACAATTCTGTCATTAAACTGCATCATGTTCATATAGACCCTGGTGGCACACTGCCATAAGGAGCACTTTTCACTACTGCGTGTGGGGTACTGCCCTGTAGGAAGCTGGCTCTGTATATCCTATATCAAAATGAGATATAGGCCCTCATTCTGACCTTGGCGGTCGGCGGAGAGGCGGCGGTCGGACCGCGAACAGACCGGCGGTATTAAAAATGGCATTCTGACCGCGGCGGTCACCGCCGCGACCGACCGCCACTTCCCCACTCCGACAGCCACGGCGGTCATGACCGACGGGCTGGAGTCTGCGCACTCCGGTCCGGCGGTCGACCCAAGACCGCCAATGGTATCATGACCCTGCTTACCGCCGCGGTTTCTGGCGGTCGGGAACCGCCATGCGAACCATGGCGGTAGGCACTATCGGGGCCAGGGAATTCCTTCCCTGGCACTGATAGGGGTCTCCCCCACCCCCCACTGCCCCCCCGAGTCCTCCCCCCACACCCTCCACCCCCCTGCCACCCCCCAGAGGTGGTACGAACCCCCTCCCCACCCCCACCCCGACATGCACATACACGCACCCCGACATGCACACACCCCCAACATGCACATATACACACCCCCTACACACACACATACACAACGGGGACACATACCCGCACACATACATGCCGACATGCGCACCCGCCGAACTACACACATTGCCCATAGGCACAGCAGCACTCCCCGCCCGCATGCACGCACTCACACACCCCCTCTACACACTCACACGCACACCCCCATGCACGCACACATCACACAACACCCCCCCCACCCCCTCCCCTCACGGACGATCAACTTACCTTGTGCGTTGGTCCTCCGGGAGGTGACAGGAGCCATTGGGAGGTGACCGCCAACAGAAGACCGCCAACAGAAGACCGCCACACAGAAATGTGGGTCGTAATTCTGTGGGCGGTGTTCTGCTGGCGTGGCGGTGGAGGTTGACCAGTCTCCACTTTCCCGCCGACCGCCAGTGTGGCTGCTGGCGGTTTTCCGGCGGAACGCTCCCAGCGGTCAGAATGCGCACAGCGGCATACCGCCGCGGTCGGCGGTCTTCACCGCGGCGGTAACTCGGCAGTCTTGCGAAAAGACCGCCAAGGTCAGAATGACCCCCATAGTGTGCACAGAGTCCAGGGGTTCCCCAGAGGCTTGACAGAGGCAAAAATAGATAATACTAATGCTCTGTTTGTGGTAGTGTGGTTGAGTAGTTGGGCTTATCAGAGGGTAGTGTTAAGCATTTTTTGTACACACACAAGCAGAAGAAGAAGCACACATTCAATAACCCAACTCCAGACCAATAGGATTTTATATACCTTATTGCTAGACCCACAGGATTCAGTTCAGAAGTAAATACTGTTGCAGGCAAGTATTTAACATAGACATCAATGTAACTTGGGTTCAATTTAGTCAAGTAAACAGTTTTTAACAAAACAGAGAATATGTATTTTAAAAGTGGACACAGTTCATTTTCTGAACAGTTCCTGGGGGAAGAAAATAAAGTACAGTTTTAGAGGTAAGTACACTACTTACAGTTCCAGTCTCCGGATTATAGGTAGTCCACCATTAGGGGTTCAAGTCAACCCCAAACACCCACCACCAGCAACATGGGGCCGGCCGGGTGCAGAGGTCAAAGTTGAGCAATTTTAATGTGGGCTCCTAAGGAGACGGGGCTACGTGGAATCGGGTCTACCAGCAGGTAAGTACCCACGGCTCGGAGGGCAGACCAGGGGGATTAGAAGAGCACTTGAGGGGCCACAAGTAGGCACCAAACACACACCGTCAGCGGCCCAGGGGCGGCTTGGTGCAGGGTGCAAACAGGACGTCGGGCTCCCAATGCTGGTCTATGAGGAGACCCCAGGGGTCACTCAGATGCTGCAGGCGAGGTTCAGGGGAGTGTCTCGGACACACTGCCGGTTGGACAGGGAAGAGGGCCGCCTGTTGATTGTTGCTGCACCAGGTGTCGGTTTCTCCAAGGCCTGGGGGCTGCGGGTGCAGTGGGCCCTTTGGCGTTGGATATCTTTGTTCAGAGCTTTCACGGTCAGGGGGGTCCGCGGGATTCCCTCTGCAGGCGTCGTTGTGGAGGGGTCAACCCAGGGTGAGACCTTGCTAGGAATCGCCTGGAGATTCTCTCTGTTTGGGTGGACCACCTGGACACGGGCTGTGGGCGTCAGGTGCAGAGTGGTCAGGACCCACTCTTCCGGAGTGAGGTGGGAGTCCTTTAGAAGAGGTTTCTTCTTTGGACAGGGCCGCTGTCCACGGGAGTTGTTGATCCTATGTGAGGCAGGCAGTTCTCTGGAGGTTTTTCAGAGGTCGCTGGACCGCAGGACGCGTCGCCTTTCTTCTGTAGGTTCTTTGAAGCAGGAGACAGACCGGTAGGGCTGGGGCCAAGTCAGTTGTTGTCTCCTTCCATTCTCTGCTGAAGTTTCAGCTAAGCAGCTCTTGTTCTTCTTGTGAGGTCATCAGGAATCTGGCAAGTTGGGTTCAGGGAAGCCCTTAAATACAAGATTTAGGGGCATTACAGGGGTCAGAGGGCAGTAGCCAATGGCCACTGTCCATGAGGGTGGCTACACCTTCCTTGTGTCCACTCCCTTTGGGGAGGGGGGCACATTACTATCCCTATTGATCTCTGTCCTCCAAACCAAGATGCAGGATTCTGCAGGGAGGTGGTCACTTCAACTCTGGACACCTTGGGGTCATCCCAGCTGAAATGGTCACTCCTCCTTGTTTTTCTAAAGTTTCTGACCAAACTGGCCACCAAATGTGGGGGCAGACATCTCCACTAGCTGGAGTCACCAGGGACACTGTAACACGAGGCCTGAGCCTTTGAGGCTCACCACCAGGTGTTACAGTTCGTGCAGGGGGAGGTGTGAAGCACATCCCCCCCTAGCAGGCTTTGTTTCTGGCCTCAGAGGGCTCAAAGGCCCGCACCCCATGGGGTCAGAAACTTGTCTGCTCGTGGCAGGCTCACCTACGCCAGTCAGTCCTACACTAGAGAATTGGGTAAAATACAGGGGGCATCTCTAAGATGCCCTCTGTGTGCATTTTTTTATAAATCCAACACTGGCATCAGTGTAGGTTTATTGTGCTGAGAAGTTTGATACCAAACCAGTATTCATTGTAGCCATTATGGAACTGTGGAGTTTGTTTTGACAAACTCCCAGACCATATGCTTGATATGGCCACACTGCACTTACAATGTCCGAGAATGGACTTAGACACTGTAGGGGCATATTGCTCATGCAGCTATGCCCTCACCGGTGGTATAGTGCACCCTGCCTTAGGGCTGTAAGGCCTGCTAGAGGGGTGACTTACCTATGCCACATGCAGTATTTTGTGGGCATGGTACCCTGAGGGGGATGACATGTCGACTTTGCCTTTTTCTCCCCACCAACACACACAATCTGCACTGGCAGTGTGCATGTGTTAGGTGAGTGGTCCCTTAGGGTGGCACAACACATGCTGCAGCCCTTAGGGACCTTTCCTGGTCACAGGGCCCTTGGTACAACTGGTACCTTTTACAAGGGACTTATCTGTTTGCCAGAGGTGTACCAATAGTGGAATTAATGGTACATTTTTAGGGAAAGGACACTGGTGCTGGGGCCTGATTAGCAGGATCCCAGCACACTCTCAGTCAAGTCAGCATCAATATCAGGCAAAAAGTGTGTGTGGTGGGCAACTGTAATAAGTGCCAGTTTCCTACAAGCCCCAATTATGATGACCCACAATTTTACCACACACTGCATGCCAACCTAGCACACTATGGAGAGCTACCCCAGATTTGAAGAGGCTATTTTAATTGCATCATGTCCCCTGACCTGGATCGCTCCTGGAGTCCTCCTTGGCGTTATTGCAGTGATTGCAGAAAACAGCAGCTTAGTGGACGTGTGGCATCATTGTTCTTTACAGGGGAGGAGGTATACACTTTACTCCACGGTCCATGATATACGCACTAGAATTGACTACTGGCTTATGCTGTGCAGTTTGTTGCCTAGTGTTAGGCAATGTGACCACTTACTGCGCATGTACTTTGACCATTCCCCGGTGTTGTTAGCCTTAGAACTTGAGGGCCAGCATCCTCATGCTTTCACTTGTTGCTTTCCGCAGTATTCTTTGACAGATGCAGTGGTCCGTGTGGAAATTGCCTAGGCAATCGACATATATTTCCATCCCAATATGGCATAGCTCAAAAAAATGTCATTATCTGGGCAGCCTTCAAGGTCTTCATACACAGAGTAACCATCTCAGAGCGTGCTGTCATTCTTCGCTTGATTCAGAGCTGGCTGGTGTGCTTGGAGGCCAACATAGCTGACTTAGAGCGCACCCATAGGGAGGCTTTGGAGAAGAAACTGCTGGGCAACATCAGAACCAAACTGGATAAATACAATGAGCTAGCGCAGAGCGAGGTTGAACACTTGGGCAGGTATGCCACGGAAACTGCTGGGCAACATGAGAACCAAACTGGGTGAATACAGTGATCTAGCACAGAGCAAGGTTGCACACTTGGGCTCTTTCGCCATGGCATGGGTCTACGGCAAAGGTGAACGTCCAAGCGCCACATTGCCAGCCCTCGTCACTGTACTGGATGAACAGGGGATGCCTTTCCACAGGTCTGATTGACTGGTGGATTGGTTCGCCGTTACTATTCCAACCTATACACCACCCGAATCACACATGATGAGCAGGCCACAGCTGGTTATCTCACCCATATTTACATGAAGGGGCTGACTGCAGCACATAGAGGGCAGCTCATAGTGCCACGCTGCCTCACTGAAGTTGTTACCGCACTGAAGGATATGCCGGAAGAGAAGGCGCTGAGCAAAGTTGGGCTCACGGTGACCTATTGTAAGAAAACACCACTTATGACATGGTTACCCCCACTTTTTCCCTGGTACATGATGTGATTTCAACTGACAGTGCACTGGATTCCTGCTAACCAGGTCCCCAGTGCCAGATCTCTTACCCAGAATGGCACAGTTTTCGCCGATTGGCACAACCTTTAGCACCCTCTGTAAGTTCCTAGTAAATGGTATCCCTGGTACCTAGGGTCTGGGGTACTAAAGAAGGTCCATGAGGGCTTCAGCACGAATTTTGCCACCCTAAGGGACCCCCCCACCAAACACACACAGTGCTACCATCACAGGCTGTGTGTCTTGTTGCAGACAAAAGTGAAAACACAGTTTGGCACACAACCCTGTCTTCTCCTCCATCTGCATATGATATTTGTAAGTCACCTCTACAGAAGGCCTTCCAGCCATAAGGCAAGGTGCATTATATCATATGTGAGAACATATCTGGATGAGCAGATATGCCCCTGCTATGTCTTTTCTTAGGCAAGGCAAGTGGGCAGGGAAGCCATTTTAAGTACATGTCCGGGACACTGGTCAATACGAGTCCCCAGCTACATGATGGTTTCACTGAAACTAGGGATGCTTAGTATAAAACATCTCATATTAATGAACCCTCACTGAATACAGTGATGGATTTATTATTATATGCACCCAGAGTGCAACTTACAGGTGTCCCCTGAAAAACCTCCCTACTACTAGTGTGTTGACTGACTGGTCTTAACCAATCCAGGCACCCTAGACATGTTTTGGACCTCCTGAGGTGACGGCCTATGTTCTTGGAGAACAGTAACAAAGCCTGCTCTGGGCTGAGGTGTTGAGACCTCCTCAATACAGGATCTGCATTCCAGGATGGGACGCTTCAAAGGCCAAGCTGCCTTTGTTGTGCAACCCAGGTCGCTCCAGATGGCAGAGATGACCACCCCCTGTCCCAACCCTACTTCTCAGCAGTGGGAAAATTAGTAAGATCCAGAGGTGTGCCCACATCGTGCCAGTCGCATCCCTAGGGTGGACTACCTGATGTGAACACCACTTTTCAAATTCCTCCATTGTGTTTTGGAAAGAATTAGCATTCTAGGCTCAGTGTTATGCCTACCTCCCACCAGAAGTGGTCATATAGAAGGTGTAGACACCCTAAAAGTAGGCAACCCACTCTTCGTCCTCCAAGTCATCGGGACATTCGGTTCACAAAAAGAAGAAGTTGAAGAAAGACAAGTGTTCTTCGACTTTGCCCTGTCGATTGGATGATACGACGCGGGAAGAGGGTTGACGCTTTAAGGCTCCGCCAACGGAGCCTTCTTCTTGGTCAGCTCCATGCTTCCCTGACTTCCCGGGAGCCAGAGCCACCGCCACCCAACTCAAAGAGTTTTACGAAGCCATGCGTCTCATTTTTGGGTGGTCAGACCCACCTTCGGAGCCTTCGGGCACAGGTGAGTCGGTTGGGGTCCCTTTGGTTTAAAAGCCGTCGGCTTCCTCCTCGGCTCCGGAGGGCCCCTCCGGATCCAATTGCGGATCCGTCCCGACACCTGTCTTGCCACGACAACCTTCCCTGGCATAGGGTCAGACGTCGACGCTCCCGATGTCGGTTGGGCCCACAATTGACGTCGATCCCATACTCATACCTGATGACCCGGAGCTGGAACGACGTCGATCGACGCAGATTCCGTTATCTATGGGCTCTCCTGGGCCCAGGGTTGATCCAGACTCTATTCTTGTGGGTATGGATACGGGGAGAATATGGAGGGGTCGCTGGACCTTTAGAATACCAGCTTGACCCACAAATTGACAGGGTGCAGGATTTGGGTGATGCCAGTGTACTAGACACCTCCCCTAACACTGGTATGCTCTCTCCTCCTAGCGTGGCTACGGAGGAGGGTGCTTCTTACTCTATGGTGGTGAGAAGAGTGGCTGAGGTCTTGGACCTCGAGCTTCCTTCTGTGGAGGTTAAGCCTAACATCCTAACTGACGTGCTTCAACCGGGGTTTCCTCTTCTGAGACCCTTTTACCCTTCAGTGAAGCACTGACAGATGTCCTTTTGGGTACTTGGTCCAGACCCAGCACATGGGCTCCTGTGAATAGAAGATTGCCCGCCTCCATTGGCCTGCGGCGTCAGACCAGAAATTCATGACCCAACACCCCAAGCCTGAGAGCCTTGTCATCCAGGCTTCTTCTTAGGGAATCAAAAAGACTGGATAATTTGGGGAAGAAGTTGTTTCCTTCCAACAGTCTAGCACTGCGGTCTGTGAACACTGCATGCCTTTTGGGCCGCTATTCCCATACTCTCTGGGATAAAGTCGTGCAAGTGCTGCCTGCAGTTCCCGAGTAGGCCCGGACTGTCCTAAGCTGTAACAGATGGGAGGTATGCAGCTAAGTTCATGATTCGTTGTGGACTGGATATGACCGACTCTCTGGGCAGATCGGTTGCATCAACTGTGGCATTGAGATGCCACGTCTGGCTGAGAACGTCTGGCTTTTTCAGGGCATGTCCAGCAATCCTTGATGGACATGCCCTTTGATGACACACGTCTCTTCGGGGACAAGGCGGACTCGGCGCTTGAGCACTTTAAGTATTCCTGAACCACGCCCGGTCCCTTGGCCTCACGTCTGCACCTCGACCCCAGCAGTCTGCCTTTTACCCCTTTTGTGGCTACGGAAGGGGCACCCAACCGCATCCTTTTCCACCTGGCCACAGACCCGCGCATGCTGTACAGTCCCTGCATGACTGCGGATGCGGGATCCCACGTTTCGGGGAATCAGGGAGCCAGCGCTTCGCCCAGTCCAACCCTCCCCCTCCTCAGCCTCCAAGCCTTCCTAGTCCGCAGGTACATCAGGAGCCACTAGGAGGCAGGATGCACCATCACCTGCCCTAATGGCAAGCCATTACCTCGGACAGGCGGGTACTCCAAATTGTCCGAAGGGGCTACTCCCTCCCCTTCGAGACATCTCCTCCAGCCATGCCACCTTCATACAGTCAGATACTGGAGGATCATATGGCGCTTCTCCGCGAGGAAGTCCAAGCCCTTTTGGCCAAAGGAGCTATAGAGAGGGTTCAGTTGCCAGAAGTAGGTTGTGGTTGCTATTCCCGCAACTTTCTGGTTCAGAAAAAGGACAAAGGTCTTTAACTTATATTAGATCTTCGGTCCCTCAATCTCTTCCTAAAAAAGGAGAAGTTAAAAATGTTGACATTGGCTCAGGTCCTATCTGCCCTGAATCCCGGATACTGGCTGGTAACGTTGCACTTACAAGATTCATACTTCCACATTCCAGTCTTGCTGTCCCATCGGCGTTACCTACGATTCGTGGTAGGTCACAAGCACTTTCAGTTTACCATGTTCCCCTTTGGTCTTACCAGTGCCCCTTGGTGTTCATGAAAGTGATGGTTGTGGTGGCAGCTCATCTGCGCAGGTTAGGGGTCCCAGTCTTCTCCTACCTCGACGATTGGCTGTTGAAGGCGACATCGCCCCGGACAGTCGTCTCCCACCTCCAGACTACGGCGAACCTTTTGCATTCGCTGGGGTTCACTATCAACGTGCCAAAGTCACACCTGACTCCTTCTCAGACGCTCCCTTTTATCGGAGCTGTTATGGATACAGTGCAGTTTCGGGCATATCCTCCCGAAAAGCGAGTCCAGGATTTTCAGGCTATAATACTGATGTTTCAGCCTCTGTCCTGGATTTCAGTGAGAATGACTCTGAGGCTGCTGGGCCTCATGGCCTCCTGCATCCTGCTGGTTCAAAATGCCAGATGGCATATGCAGGCTTTGCAGTGGTACCTGAAGTTCCAGTGGGCGCAGCATCAGGGGAATCTTTCCGACAAGGTCCAGATCTCGGAAGGGACTGCGAAAGACCTGCAGTGGTGGTTAACGAATCAGGATTGGGTCAAGGGCAGATCCCTTTCCTTTCCCCAACCAGATCTTACGGTCGTGACAGATGCGTCACTTCTGGGATGGGGTGGCTACATGGGAGAGGCAGAGATCAGAGGTATCTGGTCTCCGGCTGAAACTGAACTCCATATCAATCATCTGGAGCGCTGAGCAATTCGACTAGCATTGAAAGCATTTCTTCCCTCCCTCAAGGGGACAGCAGTACAGGTGTTCACAGACAACACCACCGCCATGTGGTTTTGCAACAAACAAGGCGGAGTGGTGTTGTGGACTCTTTGTCAAGAGGCCCTTCATCTCTGGACCTTGCTGGAACATCAGGGCATTTCCCTGGTGGTTCAACACCTGGCAGGCTCCTTGAATGCCACAGCAGACAAACTCAGCCGACGATGCACGGTCGACCACGAATGGTGTCTCCATCCGGAAGTGGCGCAAGGTCTCTTCCTGCAGTGGGGAGAACCTTGGTTAGACTTGTTTGCCTCCGTAGAGAACGGTCAATGTCAGCTGTTTTGCTCATTGGAGTTTCCAAGGTGGCACTCGCTCGGCGACGCTTTTCGTCGTGAGTGGAACTCATGGCTCCTGTATGCCTTCCCATCAATACCACTTCTGCCCAGAGTTCTGAAGAAGATCAGGCAAGACCGGGCCCAAATAATACTGGTGGCTCCAGACTTCGCATGGAGAGTCTGGTATCCCGAGCTCTTGAACATAGCCATAATTCCTCGGATCAGACTGCCTCTTCGGGAGGATCTTCTGTCGCAGCAGCAGGGGAAGGTCCTCCATCTGAACCTGTCAACTCAGTGACTTCTTGCGTGGAAATTGAGCGGCGACAGTTGACGTCTTTTGACTAGCCACCCGAAGTCTGTGACATTATTGTGGCACCCAGGCGTCCCTCAACCGCAACTGTATACACCTGTTGTTGGAAGAAATTTGTGGCATGGTGCATCAACAATTCTGTTGATCGTCTCTCTGGTTCTCTCTCTCAGGTTCTTCTCTTTATTCTTTCCCTTCCCCCAGCAGGGTTCCACCTTGGGCACTCTTAAGGGATATCTCTCTGCTATCTCTGCTTTCTTAAGGTTACCTGATCAGCCTTCCTTATTTAAATCTCCCATAGTTTGGAGGTTTCTTAAAGGCCTTACACATCTCTTTCCTCCTATCCCATTCATCATGCCCCAATGGGGTCTCAACCTGGTCTTAACTTACCTTATATGTACCCAGTTTGAACCACTTCACAACTGTGCTCTAAGGCTCTTAACTATAAACACTGTTTTTCTAGTTGCCATTACTTCTGCCTGCAGTTAGTAAACTCCAGGCTCTGTCATCTAAGCCACCTTTTTTTGCCATACATCCTGACAAAGCGAGGGCCTCTTTTCTACCTAAGGTAGTGACACCCTTCCATATCGGACAGTCCATCACCTTGCCTACCTTTTATGCACCCCCACATCCCTCTCATGAAGAGGAGAGACTCCACCGTCTAGACCCAAATAGAGCGTTTGCGTTCTATATTGATCGTATCAAAGACTTCCGGGTGGACGATCAACTCTTTGTGGGATATGTGGGTGCAAAGAAGGGGAAGGCGGTGTAGAAGTGGACCATTTCAAGATGGGTACTCTTATGCGTCACAATGTGCTACGCTCTGGCTAAAAAGCAACCCCCGAAGGTTTGCAAGCTCACTCCACCAGAGCTACTGCTTCTACCACAGCGCTAGCACAGGGCATTCCAGTCCTGGATATTTGTCAGGCAGCAACATGGGCATCTCTGCACACTTCTACCAAGCACTACTGCCTGGACAATCAGGTCCGAAGGGACGGCTACTTTGGCCATGAGGTCCGGCATAACTTTTTGGTGTGATCTTAGGTCACAGTCCCACCACCGGGGATGGTATTGCTCGGGTATCTATTCAAAGGTAAGGAATCTGCAACTAGAAGTCTCTACCAGATGTACAAGCCACTTACCTTCGATAATGAAATATCTGGTAGAGACATATTCTAGTTGCAGATTCCTTACCAACCCGCCCATCCTCCCCACACTGCGAATTGATTTCTAGGGACAGGAACGTTCCTTTGAGGGCCCTAGTTTTGGCGCACCACTCTGTGTTCTTCATGGCTCCGAGCTACTGGCATGGAAAGTCATAAAAAGAAACTGACGTCAGCGCGCCGGGGAGGCACCTATATACAACCGCGATGTCATCACGGCATGCACAACGCCCGTGGAGTCGACCAACACCACCTGACGGCGCATAGAGGTACTGCTCAAAGACAAATTCTCCGGATCCAGTCTAACACCTGGTGAAATTCAAAGCTAAGGAATCTCTAACTAGAATATATCTCTACCAGAAATATCGTTACCTAAGGTAAGTAACTTGTAGTTTAAGTGACACCCCCGAACCCAAGAACTCAAATTCGACAGAGCAAGTGAAGAAGAAGGACAAAGAAGAGTCACTGCCTGGCGAGAACAGCAGAATAGCTGAGAACATTTGGCACAAAACCCTGCATGCAACTTTCTCAACATTCGCACAGAGGGATTCGTCCTGTAAGCTGAAGGATTACCAAAGCCTGGGGTAGCCTGCTAGCACCTCGAAAATTGCCACCAGTCTCCCTTGGAGTAGAGAAGCTATTTTCCGGCAGATCGTAGGCACCAACAAGCAGAATCTAATCCACCCACTTGCAGCTCCCCAGCCCAACCAATGCCGCAGGGGACCAGGATATGGTACTCATGCTCTGGAGGACCAGATCTGTCTCCCCTCCAAGTGAGAAGACACAGACTAACCCTTAGGGTACCGTACACCCTGCAACAAGCACCAACAGGGAGAATCCATTCCGGATTTCCACTGCACCAGGCCTGAGCAGCCGTTGAGGGACACCAGCACCACTGAGACCTACTTCGTGAGTTGCCCAGCAGTCCTGATTTTGCCCCTGCCAGCTTTTGGCCCCTCACCGCGAGGAGCATCTTTGAACACCAGCCCAGCTGCCCTAACTACTCTGCACCCAAGTTACCTGGCTGGGATACCAAAGAGACAACTGTGCTCCGTTGCTCTAAGACCTCTTGCGACCCAAGAACCCATATGGGAGTTCTCGGTGTTGTCCCCTTGTCCTCCTGTGCAGCCTGTTTCCAGGTGCCCCCTTCACCATAGCATACCCAGCTACAACCTCACCAGCACCCTACTCCCAGTGAGACCTGGGTGCCTCCCAAAGAACTGCTAGTAGTACTTTGGACCTTGGCCCACTACGACTCCTAATCCTGAAGGTTAACCTCTGAAAATTACTATATCTATCTTTATGCATCTCTGACTTTTCCTTCCATGGGATTGCATTGTACTTTAAAGTGCACAGGTTTGAACGTTTTACTTACCTGTGAAAATTCATAACAGAACAGTACTTACTTGTGAACAAACTTCTTACTTTCAAAACATATATAAAAAGAAGTGTTATTTTTACTAATGTGGTCTTGGATTTAATATTTGAGCGTGTGTCTCATTTATTGCCTGTGTGTGTACAACAAATGCTTAGCACTGACTCTAATAAGCCTAACTGCTCACCCACACTACCACAAAAGAGAACAATAGTATTATCTACTTTTAACTCAGTAAACCAATTGGGGATCCACTGGACTGTGTTCATAGTGTACTTCTTTTTTGTTCGCCTTATCAAGAGCCAGCTACCTACATGGGTGGATTAGCGGTGGGGTCTGCGACTTTGCATTTGCTGATACCACTTGGTCAATAAGTGACTACACAAATAAATCCAAAAATTGTCTTTAGATTTTTTGTCAGTTGGTCATTTTTTTTAAATCCTTAAAATTAACTTAGGACCTTGGTTAAGTCCCTGAAGTGTTTATAATTTAAAACTTACTGTAGTTAGAACTGAAAAACCTGTGTTAGGATTTTTTATCCTAGCTCTAAAATGTCCTTACTTCAGTGTGATAATGAGTACCTCAGAGGATGTAGTTATGGAGCTCAACCATACCCCTTATCTGCAGCTTATTTACAAGCAGTTAAGGACCCTCTGTAAAGGGTACAAGATAAAAACTGTCTCTCACCCTTCCACTGCAACGCTTCAGAAGCTGTTGGCAGATTATGAGTTGGCCCATCCTGCGGATGAGCCCACCGACCCTGAATTGGGGAGCATGATCCAGATATCCCCTCACTCAAAGAAGAGGTTGTGGTACCTGCACCCATCAGCCAACCGAAGATGCCCAGGGCACCTACCTCTAGGGAGGATGGCTCAGGTCGCTCAAGGTACAGTGATGAAGTCTCTGAGGAAGAAGAGGCTCATCTTGAAAGATTGTCCCACAGAATAGCCCTGGAGGACAGGATACTGGCCATAAAAAGGGAAAGGGCAGAGATGGGTTTAGCATCCATGAATGATGGCAGCAACATAATACCTAGGGACAGAGTAGGAACTTCTGACCCTAAAATCCCCAAAGGGATTGTCCCCAAATATTAGGAGGGTGATGATATCACCAAATGGTTTACAGCCTTCGGGAGGGCCTGTACCCTGAGAGAACATAACAAGAAGTATTGAGGCTGTCTTCTTTGGGAACTGTTCTCAGGAAAGTGTAGGGATAGGCCCCTGACACTGAATGAGGCAGGTGATAGGTGCTATGAACTCATGAAGAGCACCCTGATTGAGGGATTTGGGCTCACACCTGAAGAGCACAGATCAGATCAGGTTCAGGTAGACTCGAAAAACCCAGAGTCAGTCCGGGGTAGATTTCGTCAACTTTTCGGTAAAGACTCTAGATGGCTGGATGAAAGGTAACAATGTGCATTTATATGATGGGCTTTATAATTTAATTATGAAAGAGCATCTGTTAAGTAATTGTGTTCAAGGGAAGTTACATCAGTACCTGGTAGACCTAGGTCAACTTTCTTCTCGAGAGTTGGGGAAGAAGGCAGACCAGTGGTTCAAGACCAGGGTGACCAAAACTGCCACTGGTGGAGGAGACCACAAAAAGGAGGCCAAAAAGCTCTCCCCCACCCCAAGGGAAAGATGGTACAAAGATTCTTGTAAATGCCCTCAAAAACCTGCCCAGGAGGGTGGGCCTGAGAGTCTTCCCAATCCAAGGGTGGGTGTAAAGGAAATAACTGGGATCCCAAAAAGGCTTGGTGTCATGACTGAAAAGCTCTGGGACACCAAACTAGAGACCCTAACTGTCCCCACAAATAGAATTCATCTAGTGCACCTGCTGTAAATGCAGTGGTAAGTCTCCAAATGGGATTTCAGATGGGTCATGACCATGTCAGTGAGCCCACTAAGCAAACTCTAGTTTCAGAGGATGAGGTGGATGTACCTGCCTTGGTTGACTGTCTCAGTAATCTGTAGAGATACAGAAAACAGCCACGTCAGTGGGGTTAGAGTTGAAGCTCTGAGAGACACTGGTGCCATTGTCACCATGGTGATTTAAAAACAGGTGTCCTCAGAACAATACTTGACTGGTGAGATATATTCAGTCCTCAGCGCTGATAATCAGGGTAAGGTACATCCCATGGCGATGGTATCCTTAGACTGCAGAGGGTTTACAGGCCAAAAGAACATGGTGCTATCACTTGCAATTCTTGTACAATGTCTGCTAGGCAATGATCTGGAGTCCTCAACATAGGCTGAGGTTGAAAGAAAGACTCATGCAGCTATACTGGGTATACCTGAATGGGTGTGTGTTAAAACCAGAGCACAGTGCAGATCCCAGGGTGAAAAAGTAGATTTGGAGCCTGAGATAATGGCCCAAGACTGGGCAAGTAAGGGCAAGAAGACTGGGGTACCAGCTTCTAAACAGATATCAGATCAGGACCCCTCTCCTTTTGGAGAAGACCTGTCAGGCCCAGAGGAAACTGAGCCCCAAGAGCTCGGCCCTTACCAGGCAGAGCTCCTAGGCCTGTGGGACCCTCTAGGGAAGATCTGTGCGAGGAGCAGATGACCTGTCCTACTCTTTAAGGCCTGAGACAGCACGCCGCTGATCCGGAAAAGGGAGATTGCAGTGGCTTCCACAGGACCTATTGAGAGGAGGGTCTCCTTTACACTGAGGCCAGAGACCCCAAACCTGGTGCCACTAGGAGGGTGGGAATGCCTCAACAGTATAGTGAATTTCTCCTCACTTTGGCCCATGACATCCCCCTAACTGGGCATCTTGGCCAGGCTAAAACATGGAGTAGGTTGGTGTACCCCTTCTATTGGCCACGTATGTCCCAGAAGGTGAAGGAGTCTTGTAACGCCTGTGCCACCTGTCAAGCCATTGGCAAGACAGGTGGCCAGCCAAAGGCCCCCTTAATTCAACTCTCGGTGGTTGGGGTTCCCTTGGAGAGGGTAGGAATCGACATTGTCGGTCCCCTTGACCCTCCAACTGCATTAGGAAACAGATTTATACTGGTAGTAGTGGATCATGAAATCAGGTACCCCTAAGCAGTTCCCCTGAGGACTACTAGTGCTCCTGCAGCAGCTAGGGCCCTCATTGGTAACTTTACCAGAGTGGGCATTCCAAAGGAGGTGATGTCAGACATAGGTACAAACTTCATGTCTGGTTAACTGAAGACAAACTCATAGCCTCACTTGGTTCGCTTGTTTGAGGAAATGGTGCAGGTTGATCATATGGTCCCAGCTATGTAAGAGGCTCTCATAGTTACCTTAGTCAAGGCTGGGAAACCGGCTGACCACTGTTCATGCTACCGACCTCTGTGTCTTTTGAATACTGACACAAAAATCTTTGAAAAACTTTTGGCTAACCAACTTGGACCCTTATTCCCAGGTATTGTAAAGCCTGAACAATCTGGCTTTATTCCCAGCCTCTCTCTCATGTACAATCTTCATACTGTGATGATTTTTTTTTAGACGCAGAGAAAGCCTTTGAATCTGTGGTGTGGGGGGTTATGCTCTCTGCTCTCTGCCGTGTGGTAGTGGGTGATGTTTTTGTGAAGTTAATCCAGATTCACTACACGGAGTCCAAGGCGACTATCAGTGTTAATGGTCATGTATTGGACCCAATACTCATCACAAGAGGCACGCGTGAAAGATGCCCTTGCCCCTGCTGCTGTACCAGCTTGTCATTGAGCCCTTGGCTTGTGCACTGCAAGAGTATCATGCACACTGAGGCATTCGCTTCCGGAATTATAATCTGATAGTGTCCGTTTATGCAGACAATATACCCTTGTACGTCCAAAACCCTGAGCATAACCTGTCACCAGTCCTTGGAGTGCTCATCCTCTTTGGGGGACATTCCAGATTACGTATCAACTGGGATTAGTCACTCATATTTCCCCTCACTACTGCCATGACCTAGTTGTATCTGGAGTACCCACTGAAGTGGACGATGTAACCGGTGCGCTGGCTGGGCATTCGGAGGCACCCGGAGGTGGTGATGGGTAAGAATTACGGCAAGTCGATGCACCGCCTGATGGAAGCTACAGACCTCTGGATACGCCTTCCTCTGTCCCTCAGTGGCCGCAAAGCCCTCATGAAGATGGTGGTATTAGTTCGGTTTTTGCTCCTATTTGCAAACATTCCAATGCTGCTACCTAGTGCGGTTTTTTGGACTCTCTGCGCACTCCTAGTATGCCTGGCATGAGCCAGTAGGCAGCTGAGTGTTAAATGGGATATGCTCACACTTCCGTACGAGTTGGGGGAACTAAATCCCCTGGATCGGGATACTTACTACAGAGCTGCGCAGTGCATGTTTACCCACATTAGTCTCTACGGTTCAATGGACTTGCCATACTTTGGTTTGGAACAGGATGCTGCGTTGCCCATGTTGCTCCCCCAGTTTTTATTCAGCAAGCCTGTGAGGCGCTTCCAGACAGTAGACCTCATAGGCAGCACACTAAGGCCCTCATTATGACATTGGCGGTAATGACCGCCTACCGCCTACCGCTGCGGCGACGGCTGCCAAAACACCGTCGCCGTGGCTACCTACCTTCCGCCATATTATGACCATAGACGGAATTCCGCCAGAAGGTTGGTGGAATTCCGGCTGCTGTCATGGCGGCGGACGGCGGTAAGGTGGCGCTGCTGCTGGCAGTAGACCGCCACAGACCGTATCATGATCCATGATACGGCCTGGCGGTGTTCTGCTGGCGGACGCTGCTGCTGCAGCAGCGCCATGTCCTGTCTCCTGCCGGAGGACCCTGTGCTAGCAGGTAAGTGTGGGTGGTCCAACAGGGCAGTGGGGTGGGGGTGATGTGTGTGTGTGGGGGTGTGGGTGTATGTTTGTGTGTGCGTGCATGCGGGTGTGTGCCGTGTGGAATCTGTGTGTGCATGAATGGGTGTGAGTGTGCGTGTATGTTGTGTTGTGTGAATGTGTGTGTGCTTGTATGTATGTCAGTGTGTGTGCATGTGTGTGTTAATGGATGTATGCATGCGTGGGTGAATGTGGGTCTGAGTGTGTGTATGGGTGTGTATGTTGGTGCGTGTATGTCGTGGGGGGTTGGGAGGGGGAGGGTAGGGTAGGGGAGGACTCTGGGTAGGTGGGCGGGGGAGACCCCTATCAGAGCCAGGGAAGGAATTCCCTGGCACTGATAGTGCCTATTGCCACGGTTTTTATAGCGGTAAGATTGCCACAAAGCCATGGCAGTAGGCGGGGTCATAATCCCGCGGGTGGGACAGTGACGGCCGCCTGGCTGGAGACTGAAGTCTCCAGCCCGGCGGTTGTTACCGCCTTGACGGACAGAGTGGTACATTGGCGATTTGGCTTGAGCCAAACCACCAATGTCATATTTTGGTGAAAGGTACCGCCAGCCTGTTGGCAGTACCTTTCTCCAAAATACCTCCGTCCACCAGGGTTGTAATGAGGGCCTAAATCTTTGGAAGAGATTGCTGAGTTTGCAGGCTGGGTCCTTGCTCTACTCCTCAAGGCTCCTGCTGGGGCGGTGTGTGTTGTTCCCGTTAGGGCAGGACATGGCGGCTGTAATAGCACTTCAGAGTCGCAGAATACAGTTATATGGGTGACTTCTTTGAAAATGGGGTTCACTGCACCTGGGTTCAGGTCAGCACGTAATGTGCAGAACTGAATGTATTTGTGCAGTTCCATTATTACCAGGCATTTCACACGATGAGGAACCATTAGAGATGACAGCCCTAATGTACTTACTGCAAACGGCATCAGAGGGTGTCACTACACTGTATGCCCTTTCACAAGAGGCCTGGCATCTCTCAGGGCTTGAGGCGAATGGTAGGAGGTCTTAGATTTAACTATTATCGACCACCAGTGGACCTACTGCTGCTTTGTTGTCTGCATCGTGTCGTTGAGTGGTCACCATAGACTTCTGCACTTCAAGTACCTTAGCCGGGTTTATTGTATCCCGATTCGCCTACGTCAGTATGGCCTGCACAGTGACTCCCACTGCCTGTGCTGCAGTGTTGAGGACGCTGGTTTCGATCACGTGGCGTAGTACTGTCCTGATGTGCAGTGCTTCCAGCTTGCAATATTATGAGAGCGGCACAAGATCACATGGGAGCGTGGGTCCTCTACTCCTCCAGTAGCCCTCTTGGATAATGACAAGGACGTCCTGAAGGCTTGCTGGCGACTTGTTGCTCTGGGTCTTCTGCTAGTGCAGCAGAGACTAGCGATGCGCTCAATGAAGGGTCCCATTCCCACACTGCAGGAGCGGCTCGTTAACATGATATATTGCAATATCCAATCAGATGCTTATCATGATCTTATGCCACCTTGCAATCGACCGAAAGATATATGGGATCAGTATCAGGCATAGTTCACATGTATGAGGAGTGAGAAAGATGAGGATGATATGGCGCTATGTAGTGTCTTAGATACTAGGAGTTGCCCTTGCTTTACAGTTAGCTGGGCCGGTGATGATGTGCCTAAGTTGTGTGAGGCATGGCCATGTGTTGCGGTAAGGCTGACCGCCTGGGCTACCACATCCTACAGTATTTGCAATGGTAAAACACCCTCCTGTCTCTCAGTGCATTCCACTACACTGTATATCACACCTATATTATTGTTATGCTAGCTAAAGATCTGTAATGATTGCTTGTAGGTTCTTCTGTACTCGCCTGTTCTGAACATGTCATTTTAAAATGCCTGGTTGTTAAGCAAAATGAAAATAAAGTTTCAAAAAAATAATTATGAATATAGAAAATTTTTAAATGACAAATTCATCATTCATATATTAGATATGGCAGATTAATAAAAGTCAACAGCACAAAAAGAGGGAGGAGGGAAGAAAACAGATGTTTAAATGTTATGTCTCCAGTATTCATTAAATAACAGTTTTACATATTATGTTCATCAAAATCTACGTACTCTGTTATAACAAACGAGAAAGGATAATTATGAAATAATGTTGAAAATAATACATTTGGTGTATAACACAGTGGTTTGGGTGCTTCAATGTATAAGGAATGCAGTTTTGAGTCAGCTGAATTATTGAATAAAAAGGAGGTTAGAGGACAACATAAGGATTTTCTCTTGGTGGATGGAGTCAGAGATGTTAATAACCCTTGTCCAATCTATGATTATAACATAGTCCGCCCCAACAAACTACAAAGGTATAGTTTGAATTATCTTTGCAGTGTAAGGTATGCAAACATTAAGTGAACAAATAATCAATTTTTCTATTAACCTACCCAGAAATAAATTTGTAAGGTTCACTGGTATATTGGAATTGCAAGTGCAATTAATTTGATGCCAAACTTTGGGGCAAAAGTGCAAAATGTTTTTACAGTAGAAGAGCATATATTTTAAATCTGCAATGGATTCATTACATGTCCAGCAATTAGATTACAAGGTGGGAATGATTTTATGTAGGTAATCCGATGGAACCTGTAATCCCAGGAACTACTAACACAGCCAACCATACCCCCCAGCTTGACATGCGGAAACTGGAAAAACATATCAGAAGACCAGTGTGGAACAACATCTTGAAATCCCACCTCCCAAGCCCAACATCCAACCCAGAACAGGCTGCGAAGAACATCTCCCACTGGATCACAGAATGCGCAGGTACCATCACTACCACCAAGTCAGCCACATCCAAAGGACCTACCAGAAGAGCCAGCTGGTTCATCGTAGAGCTGAAATCCACCAAAAGCAAGTGCCGGCAACTGGAAAGGAAGTGGCACATCAGTAAAGAGGCAGGAGATCATGTCTCCTTCACAACAGCTCTCACCCAATACCACTGCCTCCTGAAGGAAACCAAGAAGAACGGCCTCACAGACTGCATAGAAGCCAGCACAAACTGCAGCAAGGAGCTCTTCGCCATTGTGAAGGAGTTCTCCAACCCAACCACAGCCTTGAACCACATCACCCCCACCCAAGAACTGTGCGACACCCTGGCCGACTTCTTCCATGACAAGATCGCAACCATCTACAAAACCTTCGAACCCCAACCTCCTGCTGCCGACAGCATCATCCTGCTCATACCCACGTACACTAACCCAGAACAGCTACTCACCAGCTGGTACTCGCTCACAACTCAAGTCAACATTGTGAACTGCGTGCACTCTGGCACACCCACAAACTGCTGTCTGCACCACATTTGCAAACTCGGGAACAAGACTATTGACGAGCTCAAGAAAGTCCTGAATCCCTCCATCACCTCAGCCTCTTTCCTTGTGGACTGGAAACGCACTGAAGTAAGGCCCCTCCTGAAGAAACCTTCAACTGACCCAGCTGAACCGAAAAACAACCAGCCATTTCCCTACTCCCCTTCCCAGCGAAGGTTCGAGAAAAGACTATCAACCAACAACTCACCGAAAGCCTGGAGCACAGCAACTACCTGGACCCTCCCAATCTGGATTCCGAGCCAACCACAGCACTGGGACAGCCCTGATTGAAGCCACCGACGACACCAGAGCCCTACTGAACCACGGCGAAACAGCAGCTCCTGGACCTATCAGCTGCCTTCAATACCATTTCCCACCACATCCTTATCAACAGACTGCATCCCATAGGAATCCAGGAAGACACCATCAAATGGATCATCTCTTACCTCACCAGGAAAGCATAGAGAATCAGCCTCCCACTATTCACCTCAAAACCTAAGATTATTATCTGCAGGGTCTCCCAAGGATCTTCTCTAAGACCCACCCTCTTCAACACATAAATGACCGTCCTGGGCAGCATCTTTAGATCACATGGACTCGACATCATCTCCTACACAGATGACACCACACTGATCGTCTCACTCTTTGAAAATCCTTCCAACGCCAGAGCTAACTTGTATGAAGAACAACTGTCCCAAGTTAAATGTGGACAAGACAGAAGTTCTCAACTCCGGGAATAACACCTTGCCTTGGAACGACACATGGTAGCTATAACAACTTGGCCTAACCCTGCACCGACTGACCACTCCTGCACCCTCGACATCATCCTGGACAGCATATTCTCCATGCAGAAACAAATCAATGCTGTCTCATTCGCCTGCTTCCACACCCTACGCAAGCTCCGCAAGATCTTCAGGTCCCTCGCAGTCAGCAACAGAAGGACTGTCACGCAGGCCCTCATAACCAACAGGCTAGACTACAGGAATGCTCTACTTAGGGATTGCCACACACTACAAACCATACAAAATGCTGTAGCTAGTCTCATCTTTGACCTCCCTAGATGGATCCACATCACCACCACCTCAAGAAGCTACACTGGCTCCTTATCCAGAAGAGATGTCAGTTCAAGATGCTGACCCACACATACAAAGCCCTGCACAACGAAGGACTGGCATACATCAACTAATGGCTAACCTTCCACCAACTGACCAGACACCGGCGATCTGCCACACTTTCCTTTGCACACACACCCCAGATTCACTGAAGCAGCAGCAAAGGATGCTCCTTCTCACACCTGGCAGCCAAAGCCTGGAACCACCTGCCCCTGCACCTCAGGACCCCCTTATCTCTTGAGAAGTTCAGGTAAGGACTCAAGATATGGCTGTTCGACTGAGCAATTCACCACCCAGCGGTGAGTTCCCTCAGCACCTGTGATTCATAGTGCTTTATAAATTCTCATTCATTCATTCAGTGTAAATAACAGTCTATTGTAGACATGAAGGTCTATGTAGCAGTAGCATGATGAGACGATTTATGCAGTGTTCTCCAAATCTTAAGCCATAAAGAAGAGGATATGAAACATTTAAACCTTGTTCCCAGACTTATTGCATTTTAGACTTTGACCTGTCTCCATTAGTGGACATTTTTATTGTTTTATAGATAAGAGAGGCCATTGGGAAGATGGAGAGAATTAAAAAAATATGATTATCTTGTGAAAATTGTAGGAACAATAAAATTCTCAAGGGCAGTTGGTAACACTTAGTAATAGAGTGTGTTTATTCCTATATGATCTCGATAAATGAAATAATTTTTTAGCTTTTGTGAAAGAATTTACTGCTTTATCTGAGATGAGTTGAGGAACCCATGTAAAACCTTTGCGTTTCCAGTTAATCCAGTGTATAGTTTTTTGATTTATTCTAATTAGTTAATTATACCATAAGGGGGGATTAAGAAAGTTGGGTTTCTCATTCTGATATTATAAGAGAAGGGGTTGGAGTAAATTAGACCTTTGTTTACATATGGGAATAGATAAATAAGGAGTTTTTTTGGGTGAATTGTTAAAATTCTTTAAAGGAAAAACAGATTCATGAAGGCTTTTTCTGAGTTCAGCCATAGTGGTGAAAATGGATTATTAGATATGGAAAGCCATAGTGATGAGCATTTGTGTAGGAAAGTGTTATGATACATAATGACATCTGGGAAATTGACTTCATCCTCATAATTTTCAAATTCCTAATAAAAGAAACTGGAAAATGGAGATGGATCATAGAAACACTATACAAAATGATTGGGACCAACATCATCATATGGAGTTGAGGCAACTCTGCCACCAACCAATATATGAAAAGGGGATTCTGCTTAGGAATTATCCCTTTTTTGTGTGTAGCTTCAAAATTAAGTATAAGAATCTCTTTGTGGATTTGATGAACCACAAACCTAAATATTTCATTTTTGAGAAGTCCAAGAAAAAACATAGTTATTACACCGTTTAAAACAAAATATTTATTTAGGGTCAATACATCAGACTTTGTAAAGTTTAGTTCGTAGATAGAGACAGCAGCTAGGTATTCAACTTCTTTTAAAAAGGAGTGAGTGAAAATATGGAATTTATTACAATTTAAAGTACATAATCTCTGTACACTGATAGCTTTCATTGGTTATCTTTGTATATATTTATTTTAGTGTATCTTTGTTAAAATGGTTACAGTGATAAGATAACCAGGAATGGAGGCAATGGTCAGCTTTTCTCATACTTTGCTGTAATTGAAAATATGTGGAGGATATCCCTTCAATAAAAAGAGCTGCCTTGGGTGCATAATCTTGGGACTGAAATCAAACTATTCAAGGGGGCAAAACATAAAATCTCTGCACATTCTTCAAAAGCTTTTTCAGCATGAGAATGATGACTGCCAAAGGATGTTTATTAGAAGAAAACATACTCAATACATTGAAGAACAATTTAGAATAATCGGGAGAATAAGCGACCCTTGAGAAAGTCTGACTGCTGTCACCTAATTAATTTAGGGAGGTAAGTTTTTTAAATGGAGGGAGGTGATTTTAATTTTAGCAAAAATGTTATTGTTCGTATTCACGAAGGCCTATAATTTTTACATAATTTATGACCATGTTCCACCTTTGAAAATAAACAAATTAGAGCATCTTGAACGATATATTGTGTGGATGCAGGGTTTGAAAAAAAAAGTGAAAAAGTCAAGAAATCTGAGTCATAAAGCATGAGAATTTGATGTAAAGTTCTAGCTAAACCATTCAGGACAAGGGCTCTACCTGATTTGATTACATGTATTTTACAGTGATGGGTTAATATTTTATTGGCTTATTAAATACTATCAGTTTTCCTACGCACATTTTAATTTTTTAAAATGCTAATTAATGATTTCCCTATTTTTTTAATTTGGTCTTCATAGTATCTAGCACTAGATTTGAAAAGAAAGTTGGATGACCTTTCAGTAGAACATTTATTAAATTGGAATTTGTCTTTAATTAAATCATCTAAGCATTGTAAGGATTTCCTTTTGCTTGAAACAAATATAATAACATCTCTAGCTTCCCAGGTGTAGAAAAGAAAAGAATCTTTAGCAAAGCACTGGAAGGACTGCACAAAAAATTAAGAAAGTATGAGTGTATTATTAAATCTTCATCGCAGAGTTGCTCAAGAGTGTATGGCAAAATCCAACTCAACTATAACTGGAGCATTGTCTGAAATTAAAATGGGACTGTATTCTCTTTTGTCTGGACTAACAATTCTCTAAGCATCAGTAGGGGAACGTAGAATACCAGCTTTAAAAAACTGCTTTTGCATAGAGTTGGGGATATATATTTAACCTTAGGTCTTATGCACAAATGGGTCAAGTATTTGGTTACAACCACCTTCCAAAGATTATATGCACATTCCATTAATCTGAAAGGAATGGAGTGCCATAAAGTATTGTGGGCCTGAGTTGGATCATAAAATAAAATATTGACTAATGTAACTGGAATCCTAGCAATTTTAATTTCCCATAATTCTTGAGATAAAATAATGGCATTCAGTTTCTTAGGACAGAGATTCATAACAGCACTTTTCTCCTTGTTAACAGGTGAAAAGAAAACATTACCCACCCAAATGTGTTTAAGCTTGTTAGACTAATTTTCATTTAAATGCGTTTCTTGTAAGAGAGCACCATCATCTTTAAGTGTATACAAATAATTCATAACTCTTTGTCTCTTTATAGGTAAACCAAGACTTTTGAGAGTCCAAGAGATTATCCTACATATCACATAAATAGGATATCAAGACATTAAGTATTGCATACATGACGTATTGCGAAATATTTTGAGACATTACATCAAGAAAATGAGGAAGAATATAAGAGAAGCGAAATCAAGAGATAATAAGATAGGTAGAAAGGTAACATGAGGTCAGCAGATGGAAAATAGGAGCAAAAGTGTGATGGGGAAGTGTTGAAAACAGAGACAAAAGTAAAAGCAGGTGATATAAATCAAATAACATGCTTACGGGGCACTCAAACAGTCAGAATGGAGGAACCACAAACTGGACTTGGAAAATCTTCACGGTGAGATGTCTGGTTAGGGGTGACACACTTATACCGAAGATTACAGACATATAGGAGACAATGACAAGGATACCTGCAAGAGAAAAACTGCAGTAGGAACTGATTAGAGAAGGAATTAGTCATTGTAACGTCAGTCCTAGGAAAAATGCAATCATAAATGGTTAGAGCATAAAAGAGGGAGCACAAGTTTGAGAACATATTGATTCTGATATCTCCATCACATTACCTCTACATTTATCCAGATCATACTTTAATTTCAGAGAGTCCTCATAAGTAATAGTTTTTATGTTATAGAACGCTTTGATTAAACATAGATTGAATAGATCAGTAGTGCTCTTAGTAACACATTAGGAAAAGTAGAGTATTACCAGACCACGTAATATTATTTTTGAATTGGCTGAAAAAATAACTTTAAGGAGGTCTGAATACTCTACGAAAAAGACGAATATTTCCTCTAGACTTTGCAGGCAAGGTAGGGGATTAGGGTTGTGACCCCAGCCTGTGTGCTGTATTAATATTTAGAGCAAATGACTAAGGGTTAGCTAGATTGTTTGGAACCAAGGACCAAAAAAGGCAATATGATTGTTTCCTTCAGTATCATTCAGAAGTCCATAAATTCAAAGATTGTTCTTTCTGTTTCGTTTTCTAAATCCTCTTTCTGCATTTTGAAAAGGCCTATTTTCTGTTGTTCAGAATCAATCCTCTGCACAGAATGCTGGATATCACTTACTCGTTGCTCGACTTTAGATTTTTTAATACATATGAGACCATTTATTGTCAATGATCTGTAGCCTTTTAATGGTTTGCTCTATACTTGGTCTTAAGTCTCTGCTTTATTGCAGTAGTAGATCCATAGAAAGATTAATAGGAGAGGGGGGTCTTTCTTTGGAATTTTGGAGGAAAGGTCGGTAGAGCTTATAGTGGTTTTACTAGAAAATGATTGTTTAGTAATGCCAGGTACTATAGAGTCATGCTTTGTAGCACTGCCATCATCCATGATGTCCAGCTGTAAATCACAGTGCCTTTCTTGCTGACTTTTGGTACTAGAGTGAGAGAGAAGGGAAGCATCAGACAGTCTTAGCCTCCTCTTTTTGTCCTTAGGAGATAAAGCATAGAACCCTAGAGAAGTGATCAGAGTTAAAGTACAGCCTGTTGTACATTATAAGAATATTACAAGTCACTGAGGAGTTTCTTTATAAGGTTATGGAACTCCATATTGACTTCCAGTATCCTTATTATGTAGGCCAGGGAGTACTCTATTCCATATAATACATGGTCACACCATCACCTTTTCCAAAAGCCATTTAAAACCTTGGTGTGTAGTGCTTTCATATGCAATTGCAAGCATGTTTGCCAATATGAAGAATACAAATAAAACCTCTAGCTTTACAAATAAACAAATCAATAAAAACTGTTAGATATTTGTTGCAGACAAATATTAGACACAGTTCAATATAAGTCTTTTTTTTTTGTAAAGCCGCAGTAGCTCGGGATGTGTAGAAACATTCAGAAAGATTCCAGCTTTTTTCTGTTTAAGGAATGCAAAAAATAAACATATTCTCTATGCTTGTCATTGGAGCTATTAAAATAGAGCAGAAGAAAGAAAAGCAATGGTCCCATTTTTGTTGTTTTAAACAGCTGCTTTAGTTATACTCCGTGACCTGACCTGCCTTTCACTTCAGCTGTTGACTCTGACAGCAGACGCAGTGATGTTAGGCCTTAACTGTAATAACTTATAATACCTTGTAATAGTCGCTTTCTGATGACTTTTCTTTGTAATCAGGGACTAGGTGCCTCACAAGACACCGAATATAAAGAAATTAGAGAGAGGTGTTTATACAGGGATTACATAATCCCATGTATTACAAACAAATAAGAATAATATTGTGCAAAGTATTTTTTCAATTTGATCAAAAGAAGGCACGTGTTATCACCCAGCAGGTGTTGTGTTGTTGTTGAGAAAGAACAACTAACTAGGCACTACCTGCAGTTCACGGTAGGCCAAGAGCATTTTCAGTTTGCTGTGCTCCCCTGTGGCCTTACCAGTGCCCCTCGTCTGTTCACGAAAGTGATGGCAGTAGTTGCTGCTCATCTGCGGAGGTCAGGGATTCCATTCTTTCACTACCTTGACGATTGGCTGTTGAAGGTGGCCTCACCCCAGACAGTCTTCTCCCATCTCTAGAGAACAGCCAAAACTTTTACACTCTCCGAGTTTCACTATCAACTTATCAAAGTCACACCTGACTCCCTTCCAGATGTTCCCTTTCATCTGAGCTACTCTAGATACAGTGCAGTTTTGGGTCTATCTTTCTGAGTCTAGGATATTCAGGCTATGATACCCATGTTTCAGCCTTTATCCTGGATTTTGGTGAGAAGGGCTCTGAGGCTCTTGGGCCTGATGCCTCCTGAATCCTTCTTCTGACATATGCCTGCTGGAATATAGGGTTCTTCAGTGGGACTTGAAGTTCCACGGGGCACAGCATCGGGAAAATCTCTTCAACATGGTCCAGAGTTTGGAGGGAACCTTGAAGACCTGCAGTGGTGGCTGACAACCGCAATTGGGTCAGTGACAAACCCTTCTTTCTTACCCACCCAGAGCTGACTGTGGTAGCAGATGCATTACTTCTGGGCTGGGAAAGCTATTAGAGAGAAACGGAGATCAGAAACTCTGGTTTCCGGCAGAAGCTGGACTCCACATGAACCTGATGGACTTCTGAGCAATCCAACTGGCACTGAAGGCCTTCCTTCTTACAGTGTGGTGAAAGCTGGTTCAGGTGTTCACGAATAACACCACAGCCACGTGGTACTGCAACAAATAGGGCGGGTGGGGTTGTGATCTCTTTGTCAAGAGGCTGGGCACTTCTTGACATGGCTGGAACATCAGGGCATATCTCTGGTGGTTCAAAACCTGGCAGACTCTCTGAGAGCCAGGGCAGACAAACTCAGCCGTCAATGCCTAGTGGATCATGAATGGAGTCTCCATCTGGAGGTGGTGCAAGGTCTCTTCTAAGAATGGGGAGAGGCTTGGTTGGATCTGTTTGCCTTTATTGAGAACATCCAATGTCAGCAGTTTTGCACATTGGAGTTCCAAAGCGGCTCTCGCTCTGGGGTGCCTTACATCTGCAGTAGAGTTCAGGCCTCCTGTATGATTTCTGCCAGTACCACTGCTGCCTAGAGACCTCAAGAAGATCAGGACCGACCAGGCCCAAAGCATTATTTGTGGTTCTAGATTGCACAGAAAGAGTATGGTATCCCAAGATGTTGAGCAAAAGCACAGGTTCTCCAATCAGGCTGCCTTTTCGGTAAGATCTTCTATCGCAGCAACAGGGCAGGGTTATACACCAAACCCGTCAATGCTTTCGTTTCATGTGTGGAAACTGAGAGGCGACAGTTGACAGCTTTTGACCTTCCGTCTGAAGTCTGCAATGTTATCTTGGCAGCCAGGCATCCTTCCACCAAGACGGAATACTCCTGCCGCTGGGGCAAATTCATGGCATGGTGTACTGATAAGCAAGTTGAACCCCTAGCTGCATCCTTTTGCCAAGGTATTCTGTTTATTGTCACTATGGCCCAACAAGGTTGTGATTTGTGCACCTTAAATGGCTGTCTTTTTGCCATCTCTGCATTTTTGCGATTGCCGGATCAGCCATCCCTATTCAAGTCCCCTATTGTGCACAGGTTCTTGAAAGGTCTCCAACACATGTTCTCACCTTCTCCCTTTACCATGCTTCAGTGGGACCTCAATTTAGACCTGACATTCCTGATGTGTGTTCCTTTTGATCTTTTGCACAACTGCTTATCAGGTTTCTCACTGTTAAAACAGCCTTTCTACTAGCAATAACATCTGCTCAGAGGGTCAGTGAGCTACAGGCCTTATCATCTCATCCTCCATACATTACCATCTACCCAGACAAGCTGGTTCTTTGAACGACAGCCTCCTTCCTACCGAAGGTGGTCACCCTTTTTGATATAGGTCAGTCCATCACCTTGCCTGCATTTTAGGCTCCCCCTTACCCCTCTAAAGAAGAGAAGAAACTCTATAGCCTGGACCCAAAAAGAGCATTGTTGTTTAACCTTGAACACACAAAACAGTTCCGGGTGGACAATCAACTTTCTGTGGGGTACACTGGAGCCAAAAAAGGGTAGGTAATACTGAAACAGACCATCTCAGGATGGATAGTGCTCTGCATCAAAATCTTTTGGTTTCAAAAAGCAACCTCATGAAGGTTTGCAAGCTCATTCGACCAGAGCCAAGGCCCCATCTTGGACATCTATCAGGCTGCAATATGGGCTTTTCTGCACATGGTTACGAAACACTACTTCCTTGACAATCAGGTCTGTTGAGACAGACATAAAGGACTTTGTAGTGTAATCTGTATCACAGCCCCACCTCCTGGAAGGTATTGCTTGGGTATCTATTCTAAGGTAATGAATCTGCAGCTAGAAGTCTCAATCAGATGATCAAGTTACTCACTTTCCGTAACGGCTTATTTGGTAGAGACTAGCTGCAGATTCCTTACCAACCCACCCATCCTCCCCACTCTGAGAATGGATTCAGAGTAAAGGGATTTCCCCTTTCAAGGGCCCAAGTTTGACACACCAGTGGACGGTGTTCTTCATGGCTCTGCACTTCTGAAGTGGAAAGTCACAAAAAGAAACTGATGTCAGCACGCTGAGGTGGAACGTATGTAGGCATGTGCACGTCACCTCCGGGGCAGACGATGCCACTCCAAGCCAAATGACAACACTTACCGGCACGCAGGGGTACTGCTCACAAACAAATTCCGGATCCTGTTTGACTCCTAGAGAATACTCTAAGGTGAGGAATGTGTGGCAAAATAGAATCTCAACCATATGAGGTGCTAGTGAAGGTAAGTAACATGTTATTCTGGAGGTCAGGCGTCCCTCATCTAAGACTAGACACTCCTGCCATTGGGACAAGTTTGTGGCTTCATGCACCGCCAAACATGTTGATCCTTGTTCTGCACCTGTGTCTGCAGTCTTGGTTGGTTTATCAATGGCTCAGCAATCCTTTGCTTTGGGCACAGTTAAGGGTTGGCCATATTGGCTTTCTTACGGTTGCCGGATCAGCACTCTCTAGTTTTGACCTGTTTCGTGTAAGGACTCCAACATGTTCCCCCAAAAGCCTTCATTAGGCTCCAGTGAGCCCTTACTTTGGTTCTAACAATATTGATATGCTCACCCTTTGAGCCTGTTGCATAGTAGTTCTCTGCGTCTCTTGACCATTAAAATTAAAACAGTCTTCTTAGTGGCCATTATATCTGCCAGGAGGGTTATTGACTTTGTCACTCTCTATGCACCCTCCATACACCAACTTCTTCCCAAACAAATTGGTTCTCTGTCCTTGCCTCTTTCATACTAAAGGTGGCAATGCTTTTCCACGCGGGAAAGAGCATCACACTGCTGACCTTCGCTCTGCATCACCCTTCTAAAGAGGTTTAGAGATTCCTTTGACTAGACCCAAAAAGGAATGTAGTCATTCTACATTGATTGCACCAAAGATCACTGGGTGGACGATGAACTCTTTGTTAGGGGTCACAAAGAAAGGGAAAGCTGTGCAGAAATAGACCATCTCAAGTTGGATTGTGCTCTGCATTAAGATTTGGTACGCACTGCCCAAGAAACAACCCCCGGAGGCTTGTGAGCTCATTCCACCAGAGCCAAGGCAGACACCACTGTGTTAGCCGCTGCTACCTGGCTGCTACCTGGCCATCTCTGCACATGTCCGTGACAGTCAGGTCTGTCGCAACAGGCTGTTTGTCTGTTCAATCCTCCATGACCTTTTGATCTAATCTATTTGCAGATTCTCCTCCAAAGAAGTACTGCTTGGGAATCTTTTTTAAGGTAAGGAATCTGCGTTTAGAAGTCTCTATCAGATGAACAAGTTAATTAGCTTTGTAACATGCAATCTGGTAGAGAGGATATTTAGCCGCAGATTTCTCACCAACTCTCCCATCCTCCCTGGTTCTGTGACCAGAATCTTTCTGTTAGCAGGTAACTGTAAGTCCTTAGTGTTTGCACACTGGTTCATTGAGTTTCTAATGTGGCTCCATGTTTCTGGCAGGAAATGTCCCAAAAAGAAAATCATGTAGATGAGCTGGAATGGTGCATATATAGGCACTGCACTCATCAGTACTGATGCACATGATGCTGATGTAGAGCCAATCAACACCACCTACTGGTGCGCAAAGCTACTGCTCAAGTTTTTCCAGACCAGTCTGATGTCTGGGGAATATTCCATTGTAAGGAATCTGCGGCTAGATAGAGGGCCTAATTACGACCCTGACATTACGGCCGCGGCAAAAGCGTCACGGTCGGACTGCCGGCACTGCCAGGTTGCCAGTGGTTACACTTGGCATGGGCAGTGCAGGGACCCCCATGGACAGCCTTGTCACGCTTTCCACTGCCTGAATTACTGGCAGTGGAAAGTGCGACTGGTGCTGCTGCACCCGCCGCATAGCCACATTGGCGCTGGGCTCAATTATGAGCCAATGTCAATGTTAAGGCCCTGTGGTGAACTCCTAATAGGGCCGGCGGTGTTGTTGCCGCACAGGTGGCTTGATGGTGGTATAAGTTTAGCGGGCGACCTTTGACGCCCGCCAAAGTTCTAATGGGGCCCGAGTCTCTATCAGAAAAGAAATGAGCAAATAAGTAACTTGTTAATTATGTGTTATCTTTTACTTCAGTAAGTGAAGTATGGTATATATATTTTTCATTGATAGCATAGAATGGTGTTAAACTGACAATGACCAGAACCAGTGAAATGACAATAGAGCAGGTAGGTGTTTCCAGAGGAAAGTTATATTATTCACATATTGGTAAAGTTATTTGATTGAGTGGATGCGTGTGGAAGAAGGCAGTACTCATTTGGTGTCATCATTTGTCTTGTATGAATGAATGTAGTTGGTGTAATGCTATCTGTATTTAACCATCAATTCCATCTTGAACACTGACCCCATTTTGTGCTTAGCTTAGCTTCCAATGCCGTCACTTTGGTGGCACAGGTATTTTTCACGCACAGCTTGTTTTCTACATTGAACGTATTTTTGCTCTTCTCACCAGAGAAGGGAACATATCATGGGGGAATGTGACAGTGAGAAGAGTGTACCAGCATAAGAATGTTTATAGCAGAAAGGGGTACGGCTCTGTCTTGGAAATGCACATTGGGATCTGGCCAATTTCACAGACCACTTACAGCCAGCGCATGAATCTCACAACTTACTCGAAGGGAGAGGGAAGGTTACCAGAACCTTTCTCTTGGGTTTGTTTATGGTATATAAGGTGGAGAAACTTGGCGCTGAGGCGTAAGGAACTCATTTTTGAGGGTGGACGCACTGCTTGAAAAATCAGAGTCCCATTGATTAATATTTCTCCTGTCGCAGCTGTCCAGGGTTCCACAGCTTGACGTTAGCAAGAACAAGGATGATGTTGGATTCGATCCCCATGGTGATGCATTTTTAATTCTTAATTATATAGCTTTGCTGTGTGAATGCATAAATATATATATATATATATATATATATATATATATATATACAGTGCATATGTCTTCATTGTTGATGTATTGCACTTTTTCTGCTTATTATTATTCAACTGCTGTCATAATCATAGTATCTGCACGTGTTTTGCTGCATTCAAGTTAAATGCTCACATTAATATTAAAAGTAAGAGTGCTGTATTCTTTGCATTTTTTAGCCTCATTTCCCTCTTAGTTTGAAGCTAAGTAGAACAATTTGGCATAGTTGTTTGCAGGATACTAAGTGAAAGATTTAAAAGTGAAAAATGTTTGACAAAATTCAAATGCGGTTTCCCAGGTTCCAAATGAAATATCACAGTGGGGAAAAGCATCCTATGATGTTCAAATTAATGATCTTGTGGAGCAGGATTATGTGAAAACTGGGACGGATGTCTTATCAATGCTGAGCCAAAAACAGTTTAACTCTGTTTACAGAAAGTGCCAGTAGAACGGGGATGTGATTTACCTATTTTAAGCAGACGGGGCTGGATCCTCCTATAGAAAAATACATGAAAGGTATGTACAGTTAGAACAAGAAAATTAGCAATTAGAGAGGCAGCTAGTTGAAGCTAAAAATAACGTAACCATGCTGTTTTGTCAGAATAAGTTATTGCAAGATAAAGAGGACACTTAGCAATCTGTCTCCAAAAAGGCAGCTGTTTGCATTGCCCAATACAGATATCCTAAACGTGGGGGTAGAGTCAATCAAAATAAAGTTAATTTAGCTATTGCTAAAGCAGGGTTAAATTGGGATCCAGAAATCTGGGATGCTGATATCTGGGACTCCACAGATTTTTCTGATTCCAGTGATGAGTCTGTTAAAAAAGGTGGAGGCCAGTTTGAGCTAGACAGACAGAAAGTGGTTCATGCACAGCCTATATTTAGACAGAAAATACAGGTCACCTGACAAAACTGGGTGGGGGGAGGGGGTGTTTTGATGCAATCCATAGAAGATCATACACAACACAGGAAGTCAACGATATCATAGACGAGATATGGGGAAACATTACTTACATGGATGGTGCGATTATTTAACACAGGAGCCTCTGGACTAATGTTATATATAGAGGACGCACCTAGGTTTTGTACTCTTAACACTGCCCCTATAATGACCCCATAATACAGTAGCAGTTAGGAGTTATCAGGGTAACCAACAGCTCACACTACTGCAGCTAGAAGTCGTGGGATGTAACCATAAGTATGCTACAGAATCAGACTGGCCACAAAATGACAAGCCCTGGTATACCTTAAGAGGTTCAATGCAGAGAATTAAGCAGGAGGGATGAAAACTGCTATGTTCCTGGGTGATGCTCACCGTCTGTTAGATGGACCACTCTCTGTGTCAGTGCGAAATAAAATGATTCACCTCGCTCCTCCAGCTTACAAGCAGGTCACAATGACTCTCCTAATTAATCAGACAGGACAGACTTTGAAAGATGAACTGGAGGCAGTTCGCAAGTTAGGAGAGCTTGGAGACAGGACAAAACCTGAGAGAGCCTTGACGCCTGAGGGTCACATAGATAATAGAGTATCTAGGAGAGGCATGTTTATGGCATTACTGAAGGATGGTATCAACAAGGAGCAGATTGATGGGATAGATACCAAACGTTTGTGGGAGATGTACCGTAAGCGAGGGCTGGACAGAAAAGAGGGCAGCAGGAAAGTGAATAAGCAGGATAATAAAATAGTGAATCGGGCCAGCCACAGATGCAGGAGGAAGGACAAGAGATGGAGAAATATGTTTCTTCATGTTTCTTCATGAGGGAAAGAGGAGGAAGAGTTGGATAGCGATTGGTTAACTGTTGAAAACAGGGAAGGAGAGGAATCTCCTTGCAGATATGAGAGCATATATCCAGACATGACATGGGCAAAAGATGACAGGTTTAAATCAAATTAGGAAACAGGCCAAGCTCCAGTACAGGGATGGGCTTGTAAAGATAACAGACCCCATGTTGATTTAGAAATTCACTTAAGGCACAAAAATGTTCAAAGGGTCCGGGCCTTAGTTGACACAGGTGCGGAGGCCTCTTTAATTTATGGAAATCTAAAAATGTTTACAGGTCAGCAGTACACCATCACAGGGTTGGGTGGAGAGCAAACCCTGCAGTGTGGACGACTGTTCAAATGAAAATAGGGAGAACGTCAAAAAGAGAATATACTGTTTTGATTGTGCCTCTCCTAAAGTATGTACTGGGAATTGACATTCTAAAGGGGATGACTTTGTACTTGGATGATGGTTCTTATCAGTTTGGATCAAAGCAATACATTTCAGTGGCAGCACTGAGGGTGGGTCATTTGAAGATACCCCTAGTGGGGGGGCCCCAGCAACTAAGGCTGTTCGTTTGGAACAATACCGAATTCTGGGAGGGCATGAGGAAATAAGTGAGACTTTACAGGAGTTATTGGAGGCAGGTGTGATGGCTCCAGTCACCACAGAATGGAACAATCCTCTGTGGCCCATGCGCCGACCGGATGGTCACTATAGAATGACTATTGACTACTGGGAATTGAACAAATATACGACCCCTTTGACTGCTGCAGTCCCTGATACCATCATTTGGATTGAGAGAATACAAAAACATAAAGGGACCTGGTATGCAACCATTGATATTGTCAATGCTTTCTTTTCTATACCATTGGCCCCTGTGAGACAGGAGCAATTCAGTTTCTCATTGAACGGCAGACAATTCCGTATGCAAAGACTCCCCCAAGGGTATGTACACAGCCCCACCATCTGTCACCGGCTGGTGGCAGAACACCTGGATGAAGTATCTATCATTCCAGGGGTGCAATTGTCTCATTATATTGATGATGGATATGATGAGTCAGGGAGTTGTGGAACTCTTGCAGAGCAAGGGGTGGATAATGAATTAAGATAAGACACAAGGACACTCTCCGAATGTGATGTTTCTAGCAATTCAGTGGAATCCGGGACACAGAGAGGTGTTGCCGCAGGCAAAACAAAAGATCTTGGAATTTGCCACCCCCCAGAATAAGCAGCAGACTCAGCGATTCATCTGATTTTTGTTTTTTTGAGGCAGCATATACCTCACTTGAGTCAGATTTTGGCACCTTTGTACAAAGTGACAAGAAAGAAACAAGTTTGAATGGGGAGAGCAGCAGCAGTATGTGTACGACTTGGCAAAGGAGGCGATTCAGCAGGCTTTAGACTTATGGCCAGTACAGGAAGGGGACATTGAGTGACATGGAACCGTTCAAGGCCAATATGCAAATTAGAGCACGTGGCAAAAACAGGGAAGAAAGAGGGTGCCCCTGGGTGTCTGGATCAAAAAGCTACCAGATGCTGGAGAGCGATATACTCCCTTTGGGAAACAGTTACTTGCATGTTACTGGGCTGTAGTGGATACCGAGCAAGTGACCCTAGGCCATAATGTGATTCTGAGACCTGAGATTCTAATAATTCAGTGGGTGATGAGTTCACTTAAAACTCACCAAATAGGACATGCACAAGAGGCCAGTACAATTTGGTGGAAGTGGTACATACAGGAAAGGGCCTGAGTGGGACCAGCCGGGACCGCAGCCCTGCATGAACAAGTGGCATAGGCACCCGTGCAGGATGATGAGAGGGTGCAGGAGTTGCCAGAGATAAAAGAGTCACCACTGAGGTGGGGTGAGCCATTTGAAACCTTGTCCCCTGAGGATAGGAAACATGTATGGTTTACCAATAGTTCAGCTAAGTATGTGAGGGCCAAAATACATTGGAAGGCAGTGTCAGTTGCTATCCACTACAGGTGAAGGGAAGGGAAGAGTAGTCAATATGCAGAATCAGTGTATATCAGGCACTGAAAAAGAATTGCCTGGGACCTGCCACATTTATACTGATTCTTGGTCTACCGCCAATGGGTTAGCAACCTGGCTTCCCACATGGTATGCACATAACTGGCAAATACATTCCAAGGAGTGGGGCAAAGAATTGTGGCAAGACATTTGGGAAATGCTACAGCAAAGTACCTTTACTGGTTGCACCAAAAATGTGGGCATCTGGGAGAGAAGGCCACTAACAGGTGGGCAGAGATTAGTAGGATGGACATTCTCCTAGATTTAATAAAAACAGTGATCATGCAGTGTCCTATTTGTCAAAACACACAACAGAGATCTGTCCTGCAAACTGTCAAAGGTCAGTTGGGGAGAGTGAAGTTGCCGGGGCAGATTTGGCAGATTGATTACATTGGGCCACTACCCGCTAGTAGCAGGTGAGTGGACACTTATTCTGGTTACCTGATTGCTGTCCCTTGCAAACGTGCCACTCAGGTTAATACCATCAAAACTCTGGACTTGTTAATGTTGTATTACGGAGTCCCACTCCAAGTCCAGAGTGACAACAGGTCATATTTCAAAGGAAAATTGGTGCACAATTATTGTTCACAGCACAATATTGAGTTGATTTATCATATTCCATACTATCCACAAGCTGCAGGGCTGATTGAAAAAATTAACAGCTTACTGAAAGCCCAGCTATGAAAATTATCAGATGGAACTTTGAGAAATTGGAGAGAACATTTAAATGAAGCCCTCCAAATTTTGAAGAACAGATCGTTGACAAATGCAGAGACCCCTTTAATGTGAATGTTGACCCCAGCGTTACAGATACAACCCCATGTAGCGACCAACACCATTATGTATTGAGAAATAAAACCTGGAGCCTTAGCTCCTTACCGAGCCACACCAGAATCTGCAGGTCTTGATCTACATGTCTTAAACACCTACCGATTGAAGCCAAGAGACATGGCACTTCTTGAAACAGGTGTTGGAATACAGATTCCCCCGGAGCATTTCGATTGATTGCTCCCAGATCTGGGTTGGCCCTCAAAGGTATTCATATCTTTGGAGGAGTGATCAGTGCAGATTACCAAGGGGAATTAAAAAAGATTCTTTTGAACAGTGGAGACACTGACTTGATAATACAACCTGGAGATAGAATTGCTCAAATTTTAATAATTCCAGTGTATGGAGGAATAGTGAAAAAGGGGACTGCCCCAGCCTTTTCACAGTGTGAGTGGAGGGAGGTTTTGGTTCAGCTGATAAAAGCCCTGGTGCTTAGGTGTGGGTAGAATCCCCAAATCATCCTCCTGATCCAGCAGAAGTTATAGTGAAGGGCTGGGACAGTAGCCTAATAATCATGAAACCAGGAAAGGATAAGTGGGATCATGTACCAGTTGATAAATGTTATTTGCGAGAATGATCATGCTCGTCTCTTTTACAGATCATACTACGAGGTGTCTTTGTGCTAGCTGTTCTACGTGGTCTCCATTCTGGTGTGTGCGTGTGGGGTCAGGAGGGACCAAAAGCCCTCAGCTCCGAAATGATTGACCAACCACGCTGATCGACGCCCTTACTGCACCTGACTGAAAATGTTTGGACCCACTGGCACGAGGTGTGCTCAACAGATCGGATTTCTGCATGTCTAATATGAAAATTACTATTGATGTTATATCAACCTGTTTGGTTGCCATACCGACTCCTGCCAGCATTTTGCTGCAAATCTTTAATGCCATCAACAAAGATGGAGCAGTTCAAGAAAGTGACGTGTTGTCACCCTTCCCCTTGTATGATTACTGCAGGTTTTGCCATGAGGTAATGGACTAGAAATGGGATAACCTAACCCATGTGATTACTTACAATATCACCACCGGTTATATCTGCTACAACGTAACTTTTGATACTCACAAAATCAGAAAATGTGCTCAGATGCACCTGGAGACAACAACAGGGTCTCCTCAAGAGATCCTGTGGAAACAAGTACTGTGTCAGCATAGAAATGACAAAACCTGTAAGTATATGGACAACAGCATGTCTTGCTAACATATTGTGACTGCTGCTAGCCACATCAAGCATGTGAAACTACCAGTGGGGTGGTTGTTCTCTTGTGGAAATACATACATTCCTGCCAATATAACAAGTGGACCGCGTGCTTTTACCTGGTCAGGACTCATGATGTTTCCATTTCACTATATACATACTCGCTATCCAAGGGAAACAGTTCAATTAAATGCAGACTGTGACTCTGAAATTCAGTTATCTAAATCAGAATATGTGAGTTTAAGCATTTCTGTAGTAGGAATTCTAGGACTAGCTGTTTATAAAACTTGAGTTTTAACAAGTTAGCTTGTTTAATAGTTAAGAACATCAATAACACATCCATCGCATTGTCTGAATTAATCCTTGATATACGAGGCACTAGAAAGGCTGCATTACAAAACAGGGCAGCTATTGACTACTTGCTCTTGAAGCATGGCTACGGCTGCTCAGAGTTTGAGAGAATGTGTTGCTTCAACCTATCACACCACTCTAAATCTATCCAGTCTCATATTGACGCTTCACATGAATTGGTGAAAGGAGTAAGACAAGATGTTGCCACAGGGTGGTGGGACTTGTTAACTGGTTTCCCAAATTTTGGGCAATTATGCAATATTTTTGGTGGAAAACTCCTAGGGCCAGATGTATCATGAAATGGTCTTGCGAATCGCAAATAGCGACTTTTAAGAAATCGCTATTTCCGAGTCGCAATAGGCCATGTATCATAATTGCGATTCGGAATTACCGATTTCTTAAAAATCGCTATTTGTGGTTTGCGAAGCCCAAATACCGAATCGCAGTTTGCATTTTCGCAAATTGCGATTCAGTAATTGAAAATCGCAAATTGCGAGAACGCACACCTGGAGGAGCCTGATGACATCACAAGCAGTAAGTGAGTCATCCCAGGCAGTTTCAGGTGCCACACCCAAACCAGCACTCAGAGAGAGTCAGCCAAGCCACACTGAGCAGAACTCTGAATGAGGCAGCACACCAGAACAACCATGGACACCTCTGCCCAAGGAAAGGAGAAGGGAGAAAGAAAGCGCAAGCTGAAGTTCAGTGAGCAAGAGCTGAAGGTGCTGTCAGAGGAGGTGGTCAGGAGCCATGACCGGTTGTTTGGCAAAAGCTCACTCCAGGTGCCTGAGAGTGAAAAATGCAGACTCTGGGCAGATATCCAGACAAAGATCTGCGCCGCTGGAGTGGCACAGCGCTCGGTAGAAGAAATTAAGAAGAGGTGGCACGACCTGCGGTCCCGTGCCAAGGAGAGGGTGGCAAGACGACTGCAGGAGGCCAGGAGCACAGGAGGCGGACCACCCACAGAGACACCCTCCACCCCGATAGAGGACCTAGTGAAGTCCACACCCCTCCCGGAAGCAGTCAGTGGGGTCACTGAGATTGACACCTCCAGCACACCAAGTACCAGCAAAGGTAAGTGCAATATTGAATTGTAACCCCATATGTGTATGCACAAAAGCCCCTTAGGAATTAGCAAGTAATGTTAAACATTGTGAGAAGTAGTCCATTCCACATCTTAAAATCAGCACAACAATGCCTTACCTTTATTACCATTGTGTGACCCTAATTGTAACAAACATAACTGACATGCTGCATATTGTCGTTGCAGGTGGGCCAGGCCCAGCAGCCACAGCATTTGCCAGTGCAGGGGAGACAGACATTCATACTGCGTCAGACTCCAATACAAGTGAGTCTCAGAACATTGTGCCACTCCGACGCAGGCCTAGGGCACTGCCACTGCCAGAAATGAGTCAGGACTCTGATGAGCAGCAGGAAGGCTCGCAAACACCGTCCCCAACTGGCAGATGCACCCAGATACAGGAGCCCCGTTGGCAGCAGACCACAGCACGCCGCAGGATGCCGACATATGCAGGTGCACAGGCTTATGAGGCAGGTGAGGGAACATCCTTATTTGGTGGCCTGGAATCGACTATGTTGTAGCAGCAGCGCCTGCAAAATAAAATGTTCACAGCATTACAAAGGCAGATGCAGAAACATAATGCTAACATGGGGGGCCTGCATCACCAGTATAGTGCCTGAATACCAACATTGAACAGCTGCATGAGGGACAGGTCCAGGCATCGCAGGACACAAGGGAGCTCACTACTGGTGTGAGGGAACTATGTCAGGAGCTGCGCCATGACAGGGTGAGCCACCGCAGGTAGGAGCGACGCTTCATGAGCATGTTTGGAGGATTTTGTCGCTTTGTGACTAGGCTGACTAATTCCACCTCCCAAATATTGCGTCGTGCAGTGGCTGCACAGGTTGAGGCAGCACACAACAGCAGGGATGTGGCCCAAGGACTTGTACAGATCACTAATGTGATTGACAATCTAATGGGAAACCGGTCAGCCACACCTAGCGAGCTTGGACTGGGGGACACGGAGGACAGATCCAGCCTCAGCAGCCTAGATGTGCCCGCAATGGACACCAGACGGCGCAGTGCCAGGCACAGCACTGCCACAGAGGCAGACAATCAAGGTGCCAGTGAAGCAACTGCGCACTCAAGTGGCGTGCGTGGCCCAAAGAAGTGACTGTAGTGGCCACAGGGGACTGTATGTGTGTCTGGAATGAGTACACTATGAAGGAATAG
The DNA here is from genome assembly GCF_031143425.1 of Pleurodeles waltl. Taxonomy (NCBI): domain Eukaryota; kingdom Metazoa; phylum Chordata; class Amphibia; order Caudata; family Salamandridae; genus Pleurodeles; species Pleurodeles waltl. The sequence goes on from NC_090451.1 coordinate 226,344,729, forward strand.
TGCTTTACTGTGAACTGCTATTGTTTTTTTCACAATCACTTTTGTGGGTATTCGTTGGACTAACATTACCTGACATTAAGGTAATAAATTTACTCACTACAGGTACATTTGTCAGTGGATTTGTGTTTACATACTTACATCTGAAATGGTTGTGTGTGATGTCAGCACGTCTTTGCCTTCCCTCTGCTGCACTGGTCCTGGCTGTAGGGGTGGTATGGGATCATCATCCTCATCTGAGTCTGGCTCCGATATTTCCACAGGTATGCCCCTGGTGGTAGCTATATTGTGCAAGATTGCACAAGTAGCCACTATTCTACATGTTGTCTCTGGGCTGTACTATAGTGCCCCTCCACTTTTGTGGAGGCACCGGAAGCGACTCTTCAGCAGGCCAAAGGTGCGCTCCACCACATTGCGGGTCGCCCTGTGTGCTGCATTGCATCTCCGTTCTGCTGGTGTAGCAGGATTTAGGTAGGGCGTCATCATGTAGGTGCGCACTGCATAGGCACTGTCTACTGGAAGGGACAGAGGGTATATTGAGTAACTGAGCCATCTGACATCACCACGCCATCAATGCACCAGTGTACAGAGTGTCAATACCTAGTAGATATCCTTCACCAAACTCCCCAGCTAGCAGTCTTGTGTGAATGCCGCTGTGGCTAAAGATGTACGAATCATGGGTGCTCCCTGGGTACCTGGCCACAAGATCAGTTATGATATAGGAGGCATTGCATATCACCTGTATATTCATTGAATGTTGGTATTTACGGTTGCGGTACACATACTCTGTGGCAGATGGTGGACATATTGCAACATGTGTCCCATCTATGGCACCTAGGACATGGGGGAACTGTGCTATCTGGTAAAAATCTATTTTTGTCTGCTGTATTTCCTGTGGGGTGTGGGGGAATCTGATGTACTGGTGTATTCTGCTCAGAATGGCGTTAATAAATGCATTGAAAAATCTAGAGAGGGTACTCTGTGAAACCCCTCCAGCTGCTGCTATGACCCCTTGATAGCTCCCTGAGGCGAGTAGGTGCAGAGTGCATAATACCTGCACATGGGTGGGGATGCTATGAGTCCAATGTGTTCTGTGCTGCAGTATGGGTTGTAGCTCAGCTATCAGATCAAGTATCATGGCTGAGTTCAACCTATACCTCTCAAATATTTCCTCCGCTGTCTGGTCAAAAAGTGTAATGCGCACTCTGAAAATGCGCTCCTGTCTCCTCCTCCCTCTCCTCAAACCTGCCAAGATACTCATCCTCCTCGCCATGCTGTACAGTGCAGTCTTTGTGGAAAAGAGTCTGAGGCATTCTGGGCCTCTTTATATAGGTTGCACCTGGTTACCACCTGGTTTCACTTAGTGGTATTTTGAATGTGCAAAATGCCATTCTGCGAAAAATCGCAATTTGCGATTTTTTGATGCATCAAATTGCGACTTGGGTTTTGCGATTCGCATTTTGCGCCTCACAATTTCCTACTTGAAATACCGAATCGCAAAATGCGACTTGCAAAAACAGTTTGCAACGCAAAAAAAACGCAATTTTTGCGATTTCTTATTTTTGGTCTGTGAATGCCTTTCATGCATCGCAGACCACGTTTTTGCATCTGCACACTGCCAAATTTTGCGATTCGCACCGTTTGCGGATGCAAAAATCTTTGATACATTTGGCCCCTAGTGATTTGTATTATAATAATGCTATGTTGCTGTGTACAGTGCATACCTAACCTATGTACAATCTTTAAACCAAAAAGGGTTACTTTTAGACCAGTATGTTATGAGTCACTGGTCAAATGGTGCAGTGCAATCAGTATTTACCCACCGATTCCATCTTGACCACTGACTCCATTTTGTGCTTAGTTTACCTTCCAATGCCATCACATCGGTGGTGCAGGTATTTTTCCACACACAGCTTGCTTTCTACAATGAGCGTGTTTTTGCTCTTCTCACCAAAGAAGGGAACATATCCTTGGGGATGCGACAGTGATAAGAGTGTACCAGGATGAGAATGGTTACAGCAGAAAAGGGTACAGCTCTCTCTTGGAAATGCACATTGGGATCTGGCCAGTTCTTTTGTGTGCTTTGAACACAGACCAAGGACAGCTAGCACTTGAATTTCACAACTTACTCGAGGGGAGAGGGAAGGTTACCAGAACCTTACTCTTGGATTTGTTTAAGGTATATAAGGTGGGGAAACTTGGCGCTGAGACAGAAGGAACTAATTTTTGAGGGTGGATGCACTGCTCGAAACATTGGAGTCCCGTTGAGGAATATTTCTCCTGTCTCAACTGTCCTGGGTTTGAGATCTGGTAAGTGCCTTAATAATAAGAGTGCTGCATTCTTTGCATTCTTTAGCCTCGTTCCCTCTTAGTTTGAAGCTAAGCAGAACAGGTGGGAAAGAATTGTCTATTTGCATCTGCATTTTACCCAGTGTTTTTTATTCACGCCATGGAAAAGTGTAGCATATATGAGAATAACAATTCTAGTGCTTCTCTAGGTGTAACTGTTCACACTAAAAGTACTACTGCTACACTGGTTGGTGTTTCATTGTTAATGAGTCAGTGCATTCTTTACTGCAGCATTGTTTTTTTATTTGACAGTTTTATTTATCATAGTCAATTTATTTATCTGTATGAAAAGTGTCTGTGAGTATTGTGCAGAAATTGTCTAGTTAGAGATGAAGCACAGGTTATGTCCTCTGTAGGCTGCTGCTGTTGAGGTGAAAAGATTGAGGCACTTGGGAGTAGAAGGCTGGAGAGAGTGGAATCTGCTTTGAAGCAGCAGAGGCTAACAGCAACTGTTTTATGCATATAACCCTGAGAAAAGTCTTCATGCTGATAGCCTCTTGGAAAACATAACAATCTAAGGCCCTCATTATGACCCTGGCGGATGGCGGTATTTTGGAGAAAAGTACTGCCAACAGGCTGGCGGTACTCCTCCACAAAATATGACATTGACAGTTTGACTCATGCCAAACCGCCAATGTACCACTCCATCCGCCAGGGTTGTAACAGCCGCCGGGCTGGAGACTTTAGTCTCTAGCCAGCCGTCCATCACTGTCCCACACGCGGGATTATGACCCCGCCTCCCACCATGGTTTTTGTGGCTTCCTTACTGCCACAAAAACCATGGCGGTAGGCACTATCAGTGACAGGAAATCCGTTCCCTGTCACTGATAGGGGTCTCCCCTGCTCCCCTCCCCCTCCCCAGATGCCTCTCCCACTCCAGACCCCCCCACGACATACTTGCACATTCACACACCATCATACACAGGCATACACACACTCATACCTACATTCATGCATGCTTCATACATTAATTCACACACACATCCACACCCACTTACATACATACAGACACCCACGCATTCACACAACACAACATACACGCACACACATACATACACCCACACACCCCCACACACACAACACCCCTCCTCTGTCGGAGCACCCAACTTACCTTTTGTGAGGGGGTCATCTGGCAGGAGACGGGACGTGCCGCTGCTGCCAGCAGCAGCGTCCGCCAGCAGAACACCACCAGGCCGTATCATGGGCCATGATACGGTCTGCGGCGGCCTACTGGCGTGGCGCTGGTGCTGACACCAGCGCCACCTTACCGCCATCGGCCACCATTGCTGCAGCCGGAATTCCACCATCCTTCTGGCGGAATTCTGGCTATGGTCATAATATGGCAGACACCAGGTAGCCACGGCAATGGTATTTTGGCGGGTGTCGCCGCGGCGGTAGGCAGTCAATAGTGCTGTTGTCATAATAAGGGCCTAAGTATTACCTGGGGCCTTTTCAGGCTTACTATGAAAGGAGCCACAGTTTCCTCAAACTTCAGAATGGATTAATTCAACTAACCTCCCTTCCACTGCACAATTGATATGGATGAGAAGGAGGCCATGACATAAATAGTATTTTAGGTAAATTGTCAAAACTCTAGCCGTAATGGAGAATTGATGTAATGGAATTAATCCCACGTTTGTTTGTGGTAGTTCAGGGGACTGATCAAGTATGACTGAAATTGTAGTGTTGAAAACAGAAACTCGGGAAGCCATGAGAAACTGCCTTTTAGCAATTCATTAATAAACCCACCACTGTTACAGGGAGTAATATTTATTGAAAATGCCATTAGATTAAATTGTGAATTTTTCCTTTTGTGAAACTACTGTTTATTATAAACTCAAAGCGATGTCTCAGACATTCAATTACAAATAGCAAAGTCAGTGCAGCTTTTATATGCCAGCTAGGAAGAAAATTCAAGTTTGCATATTAAAGTTTACGTCCTAAAGAGACTGTGATCGATAAGGGGCATGTCCTGTTAAAATGTAATGGCCAAAATAATGTTCTGATGGATACAACTACCTGTGGATTCCTCACCTTATGAATTCTCCCAGTGCGCCAGCATTCGACAGAAATTTTCTTCCTAGCTATTCACGTCGACGAGGACGTCACAATTGCACGGCTCCGCACACGACTCCATCTGACATCATCGTGGCAATAAGAAGTCCTCACCGGCGTGCTGACGCCAGTTCCCTTTTTTCCACGCCTTCGACACTAATGGTTTTTCCTGACTCTCGAACAGTTACTGTTTCAAAGGTGTTGTTGTTGTAGAGTTATAATGTCTCCACCGAAGAAATCGGGCATTAACCCTTGTCATGAGTGCAGAGGTTGCATGTCGGTCACAAATCATGAGGACTGCTTGTGGTGCCTAAGCTCAGACCACGACTTGGATGGGTGCCTGTCTTTGCAGTGTATGAACCCAAAGGCCTTGAAGGAGAGAGAGGCTAAGCTCTTCTTGGCAAAAGCTAAGAAGGAGCATAAGAGTCGTCGAAAATCTAAGGCGAGGGACTCTTCTTCACATAAGTCCTCGAGGTCACATAAGAAGCAGTGCTGGCACGATTCTCGGCGCTGTTCTTCCAGGGATCGGTGTCAGTCCCCTCTGAGACAGCGCTGTACTGCGTGAGAGGTCAGTCCAACGGTCACTCCTCAGCCTCAGAGTCCACAGGCTTCTCCGGCGTCATTGTTGATAGAGGTCTTCGAGTCCCCGGTGAGTCCTCCGGTTCACTTTTCTCCTGTGTCAAGTCAGGAGCCTGTGGCACAAGCTTCGGATTCGGTTCAAGTGCCTCAGGATGAGCAGAGGTTTCCTGCCTTCCCGATTCCGGGAGCGGATCCAGCAGTGTTCCTTAATGCTGTGCTTAGCATTTTCAACAGAGTTAGGGCCCCTGCTGGTGCACTGGCTGGTCCCACAGGTCTATTAGCTTTCAAGCAGGGTTCGCCGGCGCCATACACACAGGCCCCGTTTGTACCCATCTATCCAGCTGAAGGTGCTGGTTCGGCACCGATGACGTCGTCACCCTAGTTGATGTTGCAGACGGCACCGATGGAGTCGATGCCGGCACCGGATGGGTCCTGATCGGGACGCAGTGTCTCTCCACCCTCTCCTCCGCCGGAGCGTCCATCTGCTTTGAAACCGCCACCGTTGACGCCGTGGTTGGAGTCCAGACTGAGGTCAGGAAGGAAGGCCTTGAGGCTCTTGGAGGAGTGGGAGTATTGGCAACAGCTGTTGGAGGAAGGAGAGATTCCTGAGCCTACGGGTGAATTTCAGGACCTGGACTCTGCAAGTGGCCTAGATACATACCCTGAGTGGGATCTTTCATCTCCTGGCAAATTCACAGAGGAGGCAGCATCTTATCACAGTGTGATAAGAAAGGCTGCTGAATTCTTGGAACTTTCTTTAACAGCATCGGAGATGAAGACGAACATCGTGACTGAGGTGTTACATCCTTCCTCCACGTCTGCAGAGCCCCTACTCCCTTTTAATGATGCCCTTACTGAGCCCATTCTTGACATTTGGAGGAAACCTGTCACGACTGCAGCGGTTTCCAGGACTGTGGCTAGGAGGTACAGAGTTGCTCCAGGGGATCCATAGTTTTTGTCTCAGCATCCAGCACTTGAGAGCTTGGTGGTGCAAGCCTCTTGTTCTGCCCTGTCTGCACCTGGTTCGTTCCCTGCTACGCCAACACAGAGAGAGTCTAAGCGAAAGGAGCAAACAAGGGTTTCTCCTCGTGCCATATGGCCTTGAAGTCTGTCAATACTACCTGTGTGCTGGGGAGGTATGTTCATGCCCTGATGGACATGGCATGAGCTGTGGTGCCAAGCTTGCCTCTTGATGTGCAGGGGCAGTTTGAAGAACTCCTCTTGGACACTCAAGTGGCAGCCAAGCAGGTTATCCAGTCTGGTTAGGATACAGCAGATTCAGTTGCCAAGGCAGTGGGCACTTCAGTGGAGACCAGGAGTCATGCGTGGCTTAGGTCTTCTGGCTTTTCCACGGATATTCAGACAACTTTGTTGGACCTTCTGTTTGATGGCGAGAAGTTGTTTGGATCCAAGGCCTACTTCAGGCTTCAGCGTCCACACCCTTTAGATCTTTTCGGAGGTTCAGGGGATTTGGCCGTCGGTTCTCTTTTTGTGGAAGGCCACAGTCCAGCATGCAGCAGCCTGACAACCCTTTCTATAGGTCTTATAGAGGGTGGGGGAGGGTTAGAACATGAGAAGCCACTCAGCAGCCTCCCCTCTCATCTTCTTCCTCTGGGGGAACCCATCAAGGAAAGCAGCCCTAGTTTTCTCTCCATCTTGCATCATACTTCTCCCATAGGGGGAAGGCTATTTCATTTTCTCCACAAGTGGGAGTTAATCACATTGGATTCTTGGGTGCTGAATATTGTGGGGAAAGGTTATGCCCTTTCTTTTCGGGAGTTTCCCCCTTCTATCCCTCCCCGTCATTAGTTTTGCATGGAAGATCATCTCCTGTTGCTTCAGCAGGAGATGCAAGTCCTTTTGTTAAATGGTGCAGTTGAGTTGGTTCCAGAGCAGGAAAAGGGTCAGGGATGCTATTTGAGGTATTTCCTGATTCCAAAGAAGGATGGTCGATTGAGGCCTATCCTGGACCTGAGGATTTCAAAATGCTGACTCTAGCACAGGTGCTTCTGGCGTTGAACAAGGAAGACTGGCTGGTGTCTGTCGACTTGCAGGATGCTTATTTTCATATCCCCATTTTGACGTCCCACAGGAAGTATCTCTGGTTTGTGGTAGGGTTGCAACACTACCAGTTTGCGGTCCTTCCTTTTGGTCTTACTTCCGCACTGTGAGTCTTCACTAAGGTGATGGCGGTGGTTGCAGCGGACCTCAGAAGGAAGGAAGTATCAGTATTCCCTTACCTGGACGATTGGCTGATAAAAGCCATGTCCCCAGAGATTGTGCTGCATCATTTGCAAATGACAACACAGTTGTTGTTCAACCTGGGCTTTACGGTAAACGTGCCCAAGTCTCACTTGGAGCCCTCTCAGCGCCTTCTGTTCATAGGGGCAGTACTGGATACAACATTGAAGCGGGTCTACCCTCCGCCTCAGCGGAGTCAGGACATTCAGGCGTTGATTCCAATATTTCAAAAGGGAGTGGCTCTTCCGGTCCTCAAGGTCCTACGTCTTCTCTGTCTGTTCACTTCTTGCATTCTGTTGGTCACTCATGCACTTTGGCACATGAGGGCCCGCCAGTGGTGCCTTTCGCAAGCAGTAGTTTCAGCACACAGGGGATCTGGAGGAGTCGATCTCCAGAGATGCTGCATTGGATCTACGATGGTGGGCTGTGGACGGCAATCTTTCCCAAGGAAGGCTGTTTTGCCTCCCACCTTCGGTGGCCGTGGTCATAACGAATACTTCCACTCTAGGGTAGGGAGCTCATCTGGGGGACCGGGTGATCAAAGGCCTTTGGTCTCCAGTAGAACATATGTTTCACATGAGTCTGTTAGAACTGGGGGCAATACGTCTGCCTCTCAAGGCCTTCCTCCCGTCCATTCGAGGTCAGTTAGTACAAGTCTTGACAGACAACACTACCACGATGTGGTACATCAACAAGCAGGAGGGGGTAGGGTCGTATCTTCTTTGCAGAGAGGCTCTGCGGCTGTGGTCCTGGGTGCAGGACCATCGGATTTGCATAGTTGCAAACCATCTGGCTGGAGTTATCAACGTAAGTGCGGACAGTCTCAGTTGGCATTTCTCGGCCGATCACGAGTGGCATCTCCATCCAGACCTGGTTCTTCACATCTTCTGGATGTGGGGATTTCCACAGATAGACCTGTTTGCCACTCAGGAGATCGCACACTTCCCGTCACTCCACCAAGACTGTCTATGCTAACAGATGGGCAAAATGTGTTGCTTGGTGTGGAGAGAGACAAATTGATCCCTTAAAGGCCCATTTGTCTGATGTTTTTCTTTTTCCCTCTTCTTGGCACAGAAGGGATGTGCAGTTGCGACTGTGAAGAGTTATTTATCAGTGCTGTGGGCCTTTCTGTGCCTTCCTGATCAGCTTTCCCTATTTAAGTCCCCTATAGTTATTAGATTCCTGAAAGGTTTGACTAACAAGTTTCCTCCCACTCCGTTCAAGTCATGCCTCAGTGGGATTTGAATTTGGTTCAGACTTTCTTGATGGGTTCACCGTTTGAGCCTATGCATTCTTGCCCGTTGAGGCTTTTAGTTTTAAAAACAGTTTTTTAACGGCTATTACATCAGCTAGGCGTGTGAGTGAGCTTCAGACTCTTAGTGTGAAACCTCCTTTTACAACTTTGTATGCTGACAAGGTGGTGCTGAGAACCAGGACGGCTTTCCTTCCTAAAGTGGTCACTCCCTTTCATATGGGTCAGTCTATAACACTCTCATCCGTTTACCCTCCTCCTCATCCATCAAAGGAGGAGGAAAGACTTAGGGCCAGGTGTAGGAAAGTCTGACCGACTCGCAATTTGCAACTCGCAAAATTGGATGCAGAAAGGTGTCTCAGACACCTTCTACGACTCGCTATGGGGTCGCAAAGACCCACCTCATCAATATTTATGAGGTGGGTCGCAGTTTGCGACCACATAGCGAGTCCCTGCACTCACAGGGATGGTGGCCTGCTGTAGTCAGCAGACCTCCATGTCTGTGACTGCTTTTTAAATAAAGCAGTTTTTTTTTCATTTTGCAGCCCGTTTTCCTTAAAGGAAAACGAGCTGCAAAATGAAAACTAAACCAAAACCATTTGCTTTCGTTTTTTTCAGAGTAGGCAGTGGTCCACTGCCTGCTCTGAAATTTTTTTTTTTTCGGCATTCACAAAGGGAAGGGGTCCCATGGGGACCCCTTCCCTTTTGCGAATGAGTTACCACCAGTGTGACACTGGTGGTAACTGCGAGTTGGTTTGCAACCTCATTCGCTATCACACAGCAACTCTGAATTGCGATGCGATCGCAAATAGGGAGGGAACACCCCTTCCTATTTGCGAGTCGCATTCCCAAATTGCGAGTCGGTACCGACTCGCAATTTGGGAATGAGCATCGCGTTCGGCCTTTTGCATGCCACAAACCGCGTATTTCGCAGTTTGCGACATGCAAACGGCTTCGTACATCTGGCCCTTAATCGCTTGGATACAAAAAGGGCTCTGAGTTTCTACATTGAGAGGACAAGAGACATTCGAGTGGATGATCAACTCTTCGTTGGATATGTGGGCAAGATGAGGGGCAAGGCCGTCCACAAGAGAACCCTTTCCAGCAAGATGAGGGGCAAGGCCGTCCACAAGAGAACCCTTTCCAGTAAGATGAGGGGCAAGGCCGTCCACAAGAGAACCCTGTCCAGGTGGGTCATTCTTTGCATAAAGATTTGCTATGTACTGGCAAAGAAGGTTCCTCCTGAAGGTATTACGGCCCATTCCACCAGGGCCACGTCTGCTACTTCAGCCTTGGCTAGAGGTGTCCCAGTTGCTGGAATTTGTAAGGCCGCAACTTGGGCTTCCCTCCACACTTTTGCGAAGCATTATTGCTTAGACTCAGACGTTAGGATTTCTTGGTTTGACCGGTCAGGCACCCACCTCCGAGTGCGGGACTGCTTTGGGATTCTATTCATAAGGTGAGGAATCCACAGGTAGTTGTATCCATCAGAAGAACAAGTTACTTACCTTCGGATACAGTAGCTACCTGTGGATTCCTCGCAGTACCACCTGCCTCCCCGTTGCCTGTCTGGTCATACCAAGACTTCTTTTATTATAAATGTAAATACGTTTTTGGTGTTTTTATATAAACAAATATTGTGATTTATATTTGTATTTGGATTGGTATATATTGTTCTTGTGAAGTCGGTATTCACCTGTTCGCCTCGAAGGCATGTAAAAAATTGTGAAACTGACGTCAGCACCCCAGCAAGGACTTCTTATTGCACCAATGACGTCAGACGGAGTCGCGTGCAGAGCCCTGCAATTGTGATGCCCTCGTCGACGTGAAGAATTAGGAAGAAAATTTCTGTTGAATGCTGGTGCATTGGAAGAATTCATAAGGTGAGGAATCCACAGGTAGCTACTGTATCCACCAGAAAAAGCATTAAAGAAGGTAAGTAAGTAACTTGTTCTTTTAGAACTGGGGAAATAGGTTGGATAGTTGTTTATTACAGCACATTGTCCACCTTACATTTTTTAATTACATTGTTGACCATCTTGTGAAGTATGAACTTGTAGTTTTACCTAACTAGGTAGTATTAGGGAAACTACAGGTGTACTGAAATGCCTTTTTTTGTGTAATCACCCCCAATTTTTTCGACTGATGCTGCTAGGTTGACGAGATTGAGAGTGCACTGAAGCCTGCTAACCAGACCTCAGTGCCAGTGCCCTGGCCTTAAAAGTGTATGTTGAATTGGCTATACCCAATTGGAAGTGGCTATCTTACCTACAAGTCCTTAGAAAAGCATACCCTGGTACTCAGGGCATGTAGGTTAGAGGGTTAACCCAGGGCTTGCATCACTGATTGTGCTACCCTGGGGGCCACCAAATAAAACAAGTACCCAGTCCACCATTGTAACCTAGTAGAGCAGTCGTGCACTGCTCGCCTGACTTTGCCGTCAAAAGCAATAGAAAAGCCACCACTTCCCCTGGACATGTATGTAGGTCACCCCTCTAGCAGGCCTACTGAGCCCTAAAGGCATAGTACAACATATGCCATAGACAGGGCCTGTACCTTACATGTCCTGACAGTAAAACATGCAAAGCAACCTTTTTACTGTGGAAAGACTTGGTTGCCCGATTGGCGAGTACGGGTTTACACGCTGAACCTGGGAAAGTGCTTACTGCAGAGCAGTGCAACCAAAGGGGGCACGCCGAAGTATCAAACAACTCTTTACATTAAGCCTGACTTGTACCTCAAGTCAAAATTAATGTAGCTTGTTGCAGTGTGCAGCTTTAGCAAAGCTGCCATTTTGTTGCCCTTAAAGCTCCGGTTCCTTGTCAGAAAAAGAATCAATACTGCCCTCCCTGTCCCGTTACAACCATTATCTATCATAGGAACCCACTTTGAATGGACAGGAGTGGACCTCAACAGACCCCTTCCGAAATCCAATAAAAGTAACCAATATGTTCTGGTTATTGTTGACTATTCCACCCCATACCTAGAAACCATCCCATTATGGTCACCTACTACCAAAGCCATAGCTCAGAACTTGATAAAAGTAACTCAGGAATTGATAGATGTTTTCTCTTGTGTTGGATTCCCAAAGGAGATCTTCACGGATCAAGGTTCTCTTATTTTGTCTCAGTTGATGAGACAAGCATGCAAACAACTAAACATATCCCATATTAAAACCTCCGTATACCACCCACAAATGGATTACCTGGTTAAAAGGTATAATGGGACCTAAAACTCACACTGAGCAGTTTGGGGTACTCCTTTTTTAAGCTCTTATATGGACAGAAACCCAGCAGTCTGTTAGAGTTGACCAAGGAAGTATGGGAGAAAGACCCTGAGGAGAAGGCAGGAGGGTTGCTGGATTATACAGAACATTTGCAAACCCGGGTAGGGAAATTACAAGAATTAGCTCTTAGCAATCTTGAAATGAGCCAATCTAAGCAAAAATCCCAATACAATAAAGGGAAGAAGTGGGAGACCTATCAGGTAGGCGATTGGGTATTAGTCCTCTTACCTTACTCCGCCAAGAACATGAAGTCAGAATGCCAAGGCCCCAGCAAAATAATATCCAAAATAGGTAAGGTGTCTCATTGGCTACACATATCTCCCCACAAAGAGCAGAATTACCATGTTCACATATTAAAAAATAGTTGGGACCCCCTCCAAAAATGTACAGAGTACAGACTGGGGTGCTGGTGAAATCTCCTAGCAGTACACTTAAGGCCTGACTACGACCTTTGTGGATGAGATACTCCGTCACAAACGTGACAGATATCCCGTCCGCCGTATTACAAGTTCCATTATATCCTATGGAACTTGTAAAACTGCGGGTGGAATATCTGTCATATTTATGACGTAATATCCCATCCGCCAAGTTTGTAATGTGGCCCTAAGTCAACTACCCATCAGTGAGGCCATAACTGTACAACAGAGGAGGGAAACCTGCATCCCTTTTATTTTCAGATTTCTCAGGCAAAACAAAGCTAATAGAATATGCCATCCCCACCCAAGAGGGGGGCAGTCATAAAACAAAACCCATAAAGGATGCCCTCTGCTCGGAGACAACCAATCCAAAAAGAAGTGAAACAAATGATACAAATGGGGGTGATAGAACCGTCTCAAAGTAACTGGTCATCCCCCATCGAACTGGTCTCCAAACCAGGTGGCAGTAAAAGGTTTTTTATGGATTTCAGGGTGGTTAACAAAGTATCCAAATTCAATGATTCTCTCCTTCCTTGAACTGACGAGTTGAAAGGAAAATTGTGAGAGGCCCTTATCTTACCACAATTGACCCACCAAAGGATACTGCCTATTAAGAAGGAAGTCCAAGAAAAATCTGCCCTTTTCACCCCATACAGACTGTTATAATTTACCATCCTACCTTATGGGTGCCATGAGGCCGCAGCTACCTTTCAACGGTTGCTGTACCAAGTACTGAACAATCACCAGCGTATTCCTCTGCGTATATAGATGACATTGTCAAGTACTGAAAAATCACCAGCGTATTCCTCTGCGTATATAGATGACATTGTCATCTGAGCAAAACCTGGGTGGAACACCTCAACCACCTGCAGACAGTTCATACAGAACTGCAAAGTGCTAATTTGCATGTCAATGCAGGAAGTTCAAGAGCCGGGATCAGTGAGGTTAAATACTTTGGATGTGTATTAGGAAACGGTCTGATTGAACCCTGAGATGAAAAAGTGAGAGCTATCACAGGAACACCATTTTCACGTATCAAATGTAAAGTTAGGGCTTTCCTAGGTCTTCTTGGATACTATAGGATATTTATACTGTTAATTCTACAATTGAGGGACCTCTGACCGATTTATTAAAAAAAGATGTATCCACTATGGCCTTCCATCAGCCCCATGACAAGGTGATGCAAGCTTTCCAGTGATTTAAGCTGTTTTAAGCTGGCCATCACTTCTAGTTCTGTGCTGTCCTCTTCTGACTTTGGCAAGCCCTTCATATTGCAGACAGATGCCTCAGACAAGGGCAGAGAGGCTTGGAGGTGCCCGTTTTATTTATCAGCAGAATTTTTTTTCTTAAGGAACAACGTTATCCGGTCATTGGGAAGGAGTGTTTAGCCATTAAATGGGCTATTGAAATGATTTGAAATTACCTAAAAGGCAATATTTTCATTCTCTATACTGATCACGCTCCCTTGACATAGGATGAGTAGGAATAAGGTTAACAACCCTAAGGTACTGTGTTGTTTTTTTTCCTTGCAACCATTTCAGTTTGAGGTGCAGCATAGAAAGGGGAAGGACCAGTGCAATGCAAACTTTCTCACATGTTCCCCTCTTTTCCCCAAGTGGGGAAATCCTGGATTGGGGATGTTATAGGGGTCACCAGGTTGAGGCGGCTGACTGTGACTCTTTACCTGGGGAAATGCTTTGGGTCTTTTCCCTTGCCAACCAAAATCAAGGAACCAAGAGTTCCCTTTGATTTTGCATGATATCCAGGGTAGCATCGGCAGCGAAGACAGCCAAGGTCAGGTAAGTGGCATCGGGACACCCAGAAGTAATTTCCTCATTGATCAACCAGGAAGGGTGAAGGAGGAGTCAGTTTTGTCCAAAGCAGAGCTAGACTTGACTATAAAAGCGGGACACAAAGAAGATGCAGAGTACACTACCATTGTGCTGAGAGAGGGGAGACCAGAAGTAGAGATGCCTGAAGCTACCCACACTTAAGACAGTGACGCAAGAGTTGCTGAACTGGAGAGGACCCTACGGCTGGACGTTGTGCCCATCCATGCTCCAGGAGGAGCGTGGCATTCTCAGGTATGTGACAGGTTTCGAATCCAGCACACCAAGAAAGCGGAGGCAAAATCGAGGTCAGACTAGGAACAAAAATAAAGAGATTTTGTAGTGGGAGGGTTTATATGGTGTGGGTAGTGTACTCGGTGGGTGTTTGGATCGTAAGACCCTACCTTCCTGAATTCAGGGATGTTCCTTCAGATAGCACATAGCCGAGAAGTTGGTGGGTTATATAATGCCTGAGTCTTATACAAAATTACAAATTCTCCCATGTACTGTCCTACCCAGCCTACAGACGCAAGAGTTTATCACATATATTAGGCAAGATGAATGCCTAACATAATAAAATAACTCTCATTCAATTCAGCTCCAGGATATGAGAGCTACTGGTTCCTTTTAATTTACTTTGGGTCTTTTGATATTATATTCCTTTTCTTTGTTTGGTGATTGGTTCCATATTTTTTCTTTGTGTCAGCGATACCTCGACAAACCCTCACAGGACTAATGACACTGTCTTTCTACCCCTTTAAATCCAAAGAAGATAAGGACACTTTGTTGTTAACCCTTATTCTGGAAGCCCTATCTGTGAAACACTTATCTGAGACCTTTCCTGTTTTTTGAGGGCACTGGCAGAGATGAAAATCCTCCTGGAAGGAAAGGAGGAGAAGAATTAAGAAAACTACTGTACAAATAAATCCATAAGACAGGAAACTTTCATATCTTGTGTCGTATATTGCATGCCAATCAACAATGAGTAACAGCATGAATGTAGATAAAAATTAAACCCTTAATATAAAAATTAATAATTAACATGAAATAAATATATCTTACAAAAGCTAAAAACAATCAATTTACATAATTACTATTCAATTGTTAATTCTTAACTTTCCACCATACCCCTACAACCCTAGCAGGCCACACCTAAAATATAACCAAAAAAAACATTCCTTAATTTACTTATTTCAAATCCATTCAATAATTAATAATTAATTTAATAATTATTTTAATTAACTTCCCACCCTAGGCTCCTCCAAACCTAGTAGCCCGCAACTAAAATATAATTCAAATAAATGAGAATTTATGTTTTACATATTTAAAAATCAACTAAATAATTAATTAACAAGCAATAATAAATTGTTAATTATTATTTAACTTCCCACTCTATACCCCACAGACCTAACAACAGCCTACAAATAACGTATAAAAATCAATCTGTACTACCTAATTTACATAATATTAACCATATAATTAAATACAATTTATTAAATAATTCATAATTAATTATTGCCTATTTAACTTTTGATCCTATCCCCCTACAAACCCAACAACCTGCTATGACACTATAAATTACTATTAAAAATTAAAATTCTAAATCACTTAAAATTATATGCTATAGTTAAAAAAAATGATTTATCTAAACAATAGTAACACAAAATCAATATATCAACTACAATACATTAAAATAACAAGCCTTCTGTTTGCGGGCCACTGGACGTTAGAACAAAACAGTACCTCAATCACATCGGGAGCATCGGATGGGCACTAATTAAGTTGAAGTCAATTAGTGATTGATCCCTGTTCCACACAGAGGAACAGAAATGATACCAAGCATGCCTTGACGACATACAAGGCTGTAAAGAAGAGTGCCATGCAAACCAACAAATGGTGAGCGACAGGCAGGCTCCAAGCCCTTTACTGAACACAACAGTGTCTCGCATGTGAGACGCATGCACAAGCGCATGCACTCGCAGGCTCAACCCTAAAAAATTATATACCACTATATTACAGAAAAACAATATTAAAACCACTGATATTTAATATTAATTAAATAGATATGATATTCTTGTATAATGATATTTATGTATCATGATATCTTTTTTTAAAAAATTCTGGCTTTCAATATTTACAACTTGATTTTTTGTCTACACCCTGTCCAGCAGCATTTTCCTGAATGCCACTTCTTTTAAAAAAATAAAAAAAATTATTTTCAATAGCCATTGTCAATCCTACTCTCACAAAAACATTATATACGTATGCAACATTTTCTATATTGTCGGTTGTTAACAACTTACTTCATCTGTATTTATTACTTTACTCCACAATTTCTTTCTTTTTTTTCTCATGCCATGCTGTGATAGTAGTCACCAGTTTAACATAACCATTTTAATTCTCAACAAGGATCTAGGGTCTGATTGAACCCTGAGATGAAAAAGTGAGAACTATCATAGGAACACCATTTTCACTCGCCCTCATATTATTTTAGGAGAAGGGAGGAAACAAGGAGGTGGGGATAGATGGGGGCAGTCTTGCAGAAGGGTATCTCACACATATCTGCTACTGAAGTTGGTTCCTTTCCATTTTTATTCCCAGCTTCCTGCTCTTATGCTGTCATTGTTATTGGGATTTGACTGTTTCTCACTTTGTGCCCTGTCAGTGTTCTGAAATCTCTTCTTCTGT
This sequence comes from Pleurodeles waltl, assembly GCF_031143425.1. Classification (NCBI taxonomy): domain Eukaryota; kingdom Metazoa; phylum Chordata; class Amphibia; order Caudata; family Salamandridae; genus Pleurodeles; species Pleurodeles waltl. The sequence goes on from NC_090451.1 coordinate 226,361,421, forward strand.
ATGCTTACGACTGAAATCACTGTCTGTTTCATCCCAGACATGTGTCTATATTCCTTAATGCCCTTATTGCCTAGATGTGCACTAATGTGCTCCTGTACACTGTCAACTTTTTCACCTTTTGATCCCATTTAGACAAATTTAGTCTCCCAGCTATTTTCCTACTCATCACAGTTTACCACTGACTATTACTAGTAGGGAATCTGAATTTACTAGTGATTTTCTTATTCTTGGGCCTGGGGAAGAAACCCAGTAGCATATCCGTAGGCTCATTTTGATTCTGCACTCTATGTACTTTTCTATTCATTAGCAATCGGACACCATGTGAGAGAATCCTTCTCTCCAGTTCTCTAGTTCTAGGGCACACTGTAGCCGTTCCATTACAGAATGTTTATTATGCGCTATGTGATACAGACTCTCTGTATATAACTGAATTGTATCATTTTAAATCCAGCAATTTTGAACACCTCTTTCTTGATCACAATTTCCCTTCATCAATGAATGGTGAGCAACATTTTGATTACTTGCTAATAAACTTTATTACGTCTAATCCTATTTGTCCTCATCCTAATCATTACTTGTGAGACAAGAAAAACATTACGGAAACAATTGCTGCAATGAAAGTCTTGTACATCATAAATTGGATGCTATAAAAGGGGCTGGCATTAGTAGTATCCTCCTGACATACTAAGGCCCTCATTACGAGTGTGGCAGTCTTAAGACTGACACACTCTTGGTGGCGGCCGGACCGCCGCCAAAGTGGCGGTCCGAACTCCAAATTGCAACCGTGGTGAAAGCGCCATGGTCAGACCCCCAGCACTGCCAGTTTTAGGCCAGCCGGAGGCCTGGCGGTGCGTGCGGTCTTAATCCACCAGGGCAGTGCAGCTAGCAGTGCTGCCCTGGCGATTACAACCTCCTTCTCCACCAACTTTTGCATGGTGGTTCCACTGCCATGCAAAGGCTGGTGGAGACAGGGTGCAGAGGGCCCTTGCAATGCCCATGCACTTGGGATGGCCAGTGCAGGGTCCCCCATTGACAGCCCCTTCACGTGCTTCAGTGCCTGAATTACAGACAGGGGAAATGGTGATGTGTCCTGTCACACCCGATGCACCCCAACATTGCCGCCTGCTCGGATTACGAGCCGGTGTCAATGTTGTGGTGAGTTTGCCGCTTGCCTAGTGGGAAACTCGTAATAGGACCAGCATGCGGAAAACTGGAGCGGCGGTCTTCTGGCCCATAATGAGGTTCTAAGTCTCTTGTTGAAGGCTGGACCACTCAAGGCAAGTGAGGGCACGTTGTAATTACTGCGGTGAGGATACTTAGGACTCGGAGTCGTGTAGAGTTTGTATAATAATAAAAACATATTAGTCCTGATTCACAAGCTGCATTTTGTAGTATTAAAGTAGTACTACAGCAGTACTACTTACTACAAAAAACAATTCACAAACCTATGAGTAAATCTCCACCTCTCCTACCTTGTCTATGGGAAGATTTTCACATGTGTAAGTTTACTATTTAGTTGTAAATGTGGGAGGGACTAGGGGAAGCAGCTAAAAGGGAGGAGTTTAGGGTAACCTTAGGTGGGACTTAGAGAGCATTAGGGAGGGATTCGCACCCACCCTCAAAAGAGTAAGCCCACTCCTATTCAGAATTTGTACTTCTAAAACTACTACAAAAAAGGATACGGAATAGTAATAAAATTACTTCAGCTCAGAGGTGGAGTAAATCAAGCACCACAAATGGCCAACCACTAGAAATGTAACACCCCCATCGAAGATAATGGAGGTAAGAATTTAAAATAATACCCCATAGGAAATAATGTTAAATTATTTAGACAAATTAAAAATTTGTTAATTTAATGTTAAAACATATAAACAAATAAGGCACATCTCCCTATGGCAAAGTACAGGGAAAAGCCTAAAACTCTACTAAACTTTAAAAAATATATTAACCTACATTTTAATATATTTATTTTCAAATTAGAGCACATACAAAAAGTTATAACTCTAGTAACTTAATTTTTAAATTAATTACTCAATTTAAATATATTAAACTAACATTATCCCACCTAAAGTAAAATATTTAAAAATGCAAAGTTAGAAATAGAATTCATTTAAATCATTTTAAATATTTAAAAATAGTTAAATGTATTTCTAAAGGTAAAACGTTATTAAAGTATTTTATCATATTTTTTTATTCTATTTACATTTCTTACCATAATACTAATTATATGTCTTTGTTTTTTCTTAAGTCAAAATCAGCTAATTTAACATAATTTCCTGTGCAGTTCTATTTTAAATCTTTGCCACCATTGTTTTCTAAGGAAATATGTTACTGTATCAATGGTTGACCAGATGTGGTGCTGGTCTTTCTACTGCTCCTTTTTGGCTGTAGTACCATACACTTGTAAATTTGATTTACCCACAGCTTACGGGGGTGGAGACATGCAAGTCTACATTTTTGAGTTACTTTACATTCGTAAATTGTGAATAGCCCAAAGCAGTAAAGTTACTCAAGTGTAAGAGTAAACCTACCTGTGTAACTTACTCTCAGGTGTAAGTTATCTATGCGAGTAGCCCCGATTTTGTGTAACATTATTTTAACATAAGTTCTCTTGTTTGCCATAGGATCAAAACTACAAGTTTAAGTGAAACAATCTTTAAGGTCCTCCGCGATGCTCAACATCAAATCATCTAAATAGTTCAAAGTTTGATTTCTCAACATTACTTGATTTTCAGAATACATCTTTGTAGTCCAGCATGGCATTTCACAAACTGTAGAACTGTTCATTGCAAACGGAAATCCTGCATCCCTGTAGAAAGGTCCTAACTGCAGCAACTTTGCATCACAATTACATAGCAGGGACTCCATCAGATACAATAAAAGATATACCCGGTAACTCAAGTTGGCCACAGCGATCTCGAAACAATGTGATACTTTAAGGGGTGCTAGGAAATGTAGTTAGCAGTTGGAGTGTGATTGTGTAGTGTGTTCTCAACACACATGAAGCCTCACATCAGCCAGTGCTGACACTGTTGAGATTGTCAGCCTTTCTTTATTTGAAATTGATGTGGTTTAACTGCATTTGGAGTATTGCGCTCCAGTGTAAGCCGTACCTGTGACATGCTTTCTGACACAAAACCTCTATGAGGGAAGCTCAACACAGGGTATGCCCCTCTGTATAAAGCCCCTTCACATGGGCTTGCATCATGGGAAGATAAGAGTTAATTTTTTTGTTGAATTTTGAAAGCAGAGATAGCTTCACAAGTTTAGTCTACAGTTTGTTGGTGGTCTTTAGTTACATTCAGTGCATATGTGAACACTCAGAAAAAGTAGAGTTAGCAGCGCAGAAAACCAGTGGAGTGGCAGATAGCAGGTGTGGCTCTAGCCCTGGTGTTTGGGTAGGGTGGTCTTCCCTGAATCTTTTGCACTGTAGGAGAATCATTCACGTTATTGATTTCTCTCCTACCCAGCCAAGAATCTGTACCACCCTCTTGACGATTCATCCACTACCTGCAGTCTTCCTTGGGCTGGGACTCAACACCACTCCCAAACAGACAGAAGATCCAACTCTAGCACCAGTCCTTGACTCAAAAAGGGGGATAGTGGTACGTGATTGGTGTTGAGCAGCAGACCTGATGAAGGAAAGGTGAAGTCCAATACCTGTATTGGAATCCCTGGAACTGTGACAGTGAGGAAGCAAAAGTGAGAAATACATTTTAAAAATCTGAACATGGTTATAAATGTAATGCTGCAGCACATTCAAGCCCTTATCTAAAAACATGCTGTATATAATTGACTTTTTTCTTGTCTGGGGGACACCCAGTTGGTCAGGTGTCACCGCAGGGGTTCATAAGAGCTCACACAAAGTAGATCCTCAGTATAAAAGTCTCCTCAACCACTGCATGGATTTACATGCAGTTTGTGGGTCTTTACTCAGAAGAGCCTCACCTGATAACCCCAGATATTACCTCTAAACCAGGACCGAGGACTAAGTAATTTTGAGAGTCAGTTGTGGCTATTAGGGGTACACACTGGGTCAACTGACAGCTGGATGGTTCGACTGCTCCTTTCCTTATGTAAGGATACCACCAAATCCACCTTCTACAGCAAGGTAAGGTTCTTTTCTTTAGGGCAGACAGCCTTTCCAGCTTTTAATGCCCATGCAGAGCTCTACAGTGATGGCAGTGGCGTAGCGTGCAGTCAATTTGTTTGCATACTCGTGGCTGTCAGATATTAGCAGATATTGGTGCCCCTATTGGTTGTGCAATACTTGAGAGGAGTTTAGAAACTATTCATACTTAGGGATGATTCAGTGTAGAAGTTAGGAAACACCTTAGAAGTCTTACTCAAGTTGGTGTGGTAGTGAGTTGACTATGTTCTGATGAGACCCGAAGAGTCATACAGGGTCGAAATGTGGACAAATCTTCCATTTTGTTTGACTAGAGCCACATAAAGCCTAAGGGATACTGAGGACAGGTTGACACTAACTCTGTTGTAAACAATTACAACCACTGGGAAATATACAGTGTCTTGTCTTACTTGTGTTGTAAATATGGTCACTACTTGAGCACTGCGTTGTCTGCACTATGATCACTTTTGTAGAAATCACACCCTGCAAATGTAAAGTTGAAATTGTCATATATTAATGTTTTTGGATACCTCATGAGGTGTCCCTAGTTAATGAGTCCCTCTGGTCAATTGTTCAACTAGAATGAATGCACAGTTCTCAGGTCCCTGAACAGCTCCAAGGAACTAAAGGCCTCATTATGACTTTGGTGGTTGTAATGTACTGACCACCAAACCCACGGGGAGGAGGGCCAGCCATTTGTATTATGATGTTTCCACCGGGCTGACTAGCGTAAACATCGTATTACAAAGTTTCCGCCGGTCAGACTTTGCAGAAACAGTACCACAGCATTGGCCTCGGCTCCCTTAAATAATTAACATGACATACTACCACAGTAATCTAAACGTTAACACTTCAATTAGTATTATTGTTCATTTAATAAAGACACTTCGTGATTAATGGGGGCCACTCAGGTCGCACATTATTTTCTATATTAGTTTAATTAAATGCAAACCCTTAATTCAAAATACATGAAAATCATTAGTAATTAATTCCGCGTTCACAGTCCCTCCCCTGGCGACTAAATGAGTAATCACACTTTACGTGATTCCAAATGTTTGTTCACCTAAAGTTTGCTCTCCGTATAGATTTGATTTTGGCTATCCCTTTTCGAATTTTCCCTAAATAATCTTTCCATTTTGATTTCTTCCATATGATCATTTTTCAACTTCCCCATTTTAATCATGATACATTTTATAAATTCCCCAGCCTCCAAGTACACAAATCACAATAATAAATATCATCAGTATTATCTTCAATATTATCCCTTTCCCTGGGTTGCCAAGCCAATTTCCCACAGAAGCAAAACCATTGCCAACATTTTCCCAATCTCCAGGTTCTTTCAGCCCTTTTAAGTCAGCGCTATCATTAGTCAGATTGTCCTAATTTCTTTACTGTTGTTAGGTATATGAGCAACAATGTTGCGTGTTCAGCATTTTACAAACTCTGCCCTCCTTTGCTAAAAGGATGTCTAACGCAAAGCGGTTCTGAAGAGTCATAAATCTTACCGTGGCCATTTCTGTGTCCATTAGGATCATAGCTCCTGGAAAATTTGCCAGCATGTTATCCACAACACATGCCTACATTCACTTGTTCACATAAACAATGTATCAGTCCTAGATGAAGGCCTACATGCACACAGCATTCCTACATGTTGTGCATCTAAAGCTAACCTCCCTTGTGTCTTGATATCGCCAAATGCATGATCATTTCTAAATGTCCTTTTCTCTAAGCCCTTTTCCAATTTCTACTTTAATGCCTTTCTTCTGTCTTCTATCTGATCTAGAAAACTCTTTTCGGTAGGTGTGAACAAACATGTTAAGTTGTTCCGGTGCACGTAAGCTGTGCCAAATGTCAATGAAGGTTCAAAGAATCCTCTCACTAATTATATGGTGTTTTCCTTAGCTACTCTACTCAGATACTTAATTATAGGGACAAATGAAAACACAACATTGTGTTTGAATAGAAGTACTGAATGTACTCATGGTTATAGAATTTTTCTAGTAAAAGACTACAACCTATTCCATAGGTAAGGGGCAAACTTACTAAAGTAACTCTTTCCTCCACTGATGAAGGCATCTTCTTGCAGACATAACAATCTCTTACATCCATCGTCTCCGATTTAACTCTCCATCACTCAAATCTTTTCTCCTTGTGTCTATTTCTTCCTCAACTGTTGTCACTGTGATTGATTCTTTCCTCTTTGCTTTTGATTTCAGCCACTTATCTCCTTTCAGTGGAACTTTGTCAATGCTCTTTTCAGTGCTGGGTTTGTAACTTCTCTTTGTTCTGCAGGATTTTCTCTTGATGTTCCTGCAACTGGTTCAGGAGGAGTCAGATCATTTTGGCTTCAATCTGCCTCAACTCCTTCTACCTCTGGGGCCTTAGTTTGCTCTGTTTGGTTTTCAAGATTGCCTGCTTCTGGGAGAGTCCTCTTCTGAATAGACTGTCCTTCTACCTAAGCTGAGGTCAGTTTACTGTCACTCCCCTGTAAGTCTTCCACTTTGTCCCTCACATGAGTGTTTACACTGGTTTCAGTCTGCTCAGATTCAGATTCAGTCTCTGATTCTCCTTCTCCCCTCTCCAATTCTGGAATTCGTCTGGACGTGGTTGGTACTCTCATCAACCCTTCTTCATCATCTAAAGGACACTGTTCTTTACGAGTATAGCTGGCATGGATCCAATTCGGAACTCCAGTGCACTTCACAACTGTAGTAGTAATCAGTACTACTTGGTAAGGGCCTTTCCACCGAGGCTCCAAACAAGTCTTCCTCATGTGTTTTTTTATCACAACTCAGTGTCCCCCTCTCAGGTTGTGGCTTTGATCTTGAGACGGTTGCAGTGTGGTGGCTTCCACCTGATGAGAGAAAGAGCAAACCACATAAGCCAGACCTTTGCAGTAGTCCAGCTTCATTTCATTTGTCATGTTCACAAGAGCATTGGCAGGAACTGCTGGCAACCTCACTGTTCTGCCCATGAGAATTTCATGCAGTGACAGTCAAGTTCTCCTGTCGGGTGTGTTTCTCATAGTCATCAGAACTAACAACAGTGCGTCGGGCCATTTCAGATTGTGGACGCACACATTTTCGCCATTCTTGTTTTCAAGGTACCATTCATCTGCTTCACAAGTCCTGAGGCTTCAGGGCGGTAACAACAATACAACTTCTGCTCTATGTTTAAAGCTGAACATAGTAATTTAATGACTTCTTTGTTGAAGTGACTTCCTCTATCTGATTCTAAAGAGACTGGAAAAACAAATAGAGGTACCAGTTCCCTCAGCAGTAACTTACTGTAAGGCTGTCATTTCTTCGTGTAGGGTAAGCTTCAATCCAGTGGCTAAAGATACAAACAATCACCAACACATATCTCAATCCTCCACACACAGGCATCTCAATGAAATCCATCTGCATTCTGCTAAATGGACCTCCCGATCTTTCATTGTGGCTCATATTGCCCACAGTGCCTTTTCCCACATTCATCTGCTGACAGGTGATGCATCGACGGCAACCTGTCTAAACTTTATCATCTAAACTTTGGATTGAACTAGAACTGTTTGAAAGTACGAACCATGGCAACACTCTAAACATGTGCTTGACCATGATAATATCTCGCCATTTGAGTCAACAAACTATTCGGCAAGACTACTCCTTCCTCTCTGATATCCATACATCATCCTCACACTGAACACATTTTAACTTTATCCAATTCTTTTTTTCATCTTTGTCAACATTATCCTGTAACGTTGTCAATTCTTCCAAGGCATTTTTAACATGTAAAGCATAACTTGGGCACGTCTTCTTCTTCAGGTAATAGTTCCCATTTATCTTTAAACGATATACAGTTCAATGCGCAAAACCTTCCGACTTGATCCGCATATCCATTTCCCATTGACACAAAGGGCCGGATGTATCAAACATTTTTGCATTCGCAAACGGTGCGAATCGCAAAATTTGTCAGTTTGTGAATGCAGAAATGCCTTTAACAATGTAAGAAAGGCATTCTCAGTGCAATTTTAAGCAATCGCAACAATAGCGATTCCTTAAAATTGTGACCCCATTTAGAGAATTGCAAATTGCGATTCTCTTAATATGAAATTGCAAATAAGGAATTCCTATTTGCGATTTCCAAAGCACATGTATCAAGCATTTCCTAAATGCGAATTGGGCATTTAGGAAATACAAACTCAAGTTTAGTGGTAAGCATGTACACTTTTAAAAATGCATTATAAATGCATTTAAAAAAATGACATGTAGCACTCACATGCTCCTAGGGCATGTGTGTGCTTCACATGTCCGCAAATATTTTTTGGGGGTGCATCAGAGTGGGCCTTAGGCCCCCAGCACCCTGGGGTTTGCATTACCTAATTTGTGAATTCCTAACTGGAATTAGCAAATTGGGAAATGCAAAACCATTTGCACCTATGGGCCTACAGGCCCATAGGGATGAATGGAGTTGCATTCTCTAATTGCGATTCGGTAATAGCGTTTGCGAATTTTAAGAAATCGCTATTACTAAATCGTAAATTTCATACATACCATTTTGCATTTCTTAAAATGCGCTATTTAAGAAATGCAAAACGGATCTTTGATACATCTGGCCCAAAGTCTTGTGATTTCAGGTATGCACTGCATTTCACCACAGCAGTCTTTTCAGGCATTTGAATAGCTTGTAACAAGTCATGGATTCTTTCACTATTTCTAACTGGTGAACCAGAAGAGGTCAGGAAACACAGCTGGCCAAAGTCACGAACTATTCCGAATCCGTACTGGCTGTCTGCATAAATAGTAACTTTAAGCTGTGCAGAAACGTGGCATGCTCTCGTAAGCGCTACCAACTCCGCCATTTGTGCAGAATACCATCCTTGGAGTCAGGACTCACTGAGTATACCACAAATTGTGTACGCAGCATATCTTGAACTCAGTATTCCCATGTAATCTCTTAAACAGTAACAATCAACAAAATAATTTGGTAATTTTCTTCCAATCGAGTATCTCAGATATCAGGTCTCGGTTTTGTGCACAGATCAGTTATCTCCAGACAGTCATGTTCAACTTCTTTCAATTTGTCAAATTCAATAGTCTCTTTTGGAGGCAAGGTTACTGGGTTAAGAAGTGTACACCTTTTTAATGACACATTGGGGGAACCCAGGATGACAGTCTCATAACGCTTCAGCCTGGCATTAGTTAAATACTAAGTTTTGGTTCTGGTGAATAAAACCTTAGTGGAGTGAGGGACCATGACAGTTAAAGGAAGTCCAATGACAATGCTCTCACTCTGAGTGAGGCTCAGTCTAACCACTGCAACTATACATAAACAGCTGCCGCAACTGGGTCCAAAGTAGCAGAAAAATATGCTACTCGGCTGTTTACCATGGACTTGGGTCAGAACAGACAAAGAACAAACATCACGTTCATGACAAAACAACTTGAAGGGTTTTGTGTAGTCAGGCATTCCCAAAGCCGGGGCTTTGCACAGGCTTTCTCTCAACTCAGTAAAGGCTTTCGTACAGGCTTGATCTAGCACTAGGGGATCAATAACCTCTTTGTGAGTCTGTTTCTGCCATGACTTTGAAATGACTGAAAAGTTGATAATCTACTGACGACAGTAGCTCACCATTCCCAGGTACATTCTGACATCTCTCTGTGTAGCTGGAGTATTCATCTGCAATATGGTTGTGACCCTTTCTCTAGAGATTTTCATAATTCCCTTCTCAATTAGGTGACTTAAATATTTCACTTCTTTCTGACAGTACTGTAATTTAGCTGGGGACACTTTATGCCCATTCTTCCCTAAGTGATTCAGTAAGGCAATAGTATCATAGTTGCATGCTTCCCTCTTCTTTGATGCAATTAACAAATCATTAATGTACTGGACTAATGTCGACTGGAAAGGCATTTCCTATTACTCCAGGTTCTTTTTCAGGAACTGGTTGAAAATGGATAGTGACTCTGAAAACCCTTGAGTAATTATGCACCAACAATAGACTCGATCCAAAAAATTAAAACAGAAAAGAAATTGACTATCCTCATGAAGGGGTACAGAAAAGAATGCTTGTGACAGGTCCACTACGGTGAACATGTCAGCATCACGTGGGATCCAAAACACTATCACTGCTGGATTTGGCACCATGGGACAGCACTTAATCACAATGTCATTTACTTTCCTTAAATCTTGAACAATCCGAAACTTCCCACATGGCTTTCACAATCCCGTTATCGGTAAATTACATGGACTACTCAACACTTCTTTTATAACACCCAGGTTTACAAATTCTGCAATTATTGGTGCAATCCCTTCAATCCTCTCTTGTGTCATGGTACTGAGGAATCTGGGGGAAAATCGCATTTGGCCTGACTTGGACTTTAACTGGCTCAACTCCTTTTATCAGACCAATGTCTTTTCCTGTAAAATCCCACACTTTCATTTTAACTGTTCCCTGTAAGTCAGAAGGAAGATCTTTCACTGTAAAAACCGGAAAGAAACCAATCAAGGGGTACTTCTTATTCACTGTGTCACAGTCTGTTTCTGTGGACAAGTCATCTTCATTATCGCTGTTTGTCTGAATGGCAATCCTATCATTTGAGCAAGTAATTGAACATCTTGTTTTGCACAAAAAGTCCCTTCCTAGTAAGGATACTGGACTCGAGTCACAAACTATAAATTTATGTAATCCTTTAAAATTACAAATTTTAACCTGAATTAGTTCCGTAATTGGTTTGGTCAAATATTGGTTTGCAACTCCTACAGTCTGCACTAATTTCCCTGACAGGGGCAGGTTTGGAACTTCTTCAGTTCTCACTGTAGAGCGTGTAGCTCCTGTGTCAACTAAAAATGAGACTTTGTGACCCATTACTTTTCTCTTCACATATGGACCCTTCTGATCTACTTCTAGTGAAGCTGCTAACAGGCATTCTTCTTCATCCAAACTCTCACTCACCCAATCATCATTCGCTTCATCCTCACTGTGTAATGGGGATTGATGTAGTGTGTAATTACTCTGATTAAACCACTGACCTGTGACCTGCTGAGGAAGTATCACCTGCTGCTGCTCCATTGGGGCTTGAGGTATTTGAATTTGCTGTCTAGGTACCATTTGAACCTGAGGTTGCATTTGCTGCAACTGGGTTATCTGCAAACGTGGCATTTGCATCTGTTGCATGGGCTGAAAACCTTGCACCTGATTCACATTGCTTTGAAAATTTGGATTGTGACCTCTCATTCTCAGTCCTCTCATATTTGGAAAATAAATGATTTCTTTTGTTTGCTGAACAACACTTTCCTGTACTAACATCGGACACTTCTGTTTCCAATGTCTGAGGCCTCCGCAAGAATGACATGGTAACAATCTCTTCATCCCCTGCCCATCACTCTGAACAACCACAGTATTCAAATCAGGACTACGGTTCAAGTTTCCAATTCCACCACGACCTTTAGTTTTCGCTTAGTTCTGCAACCACATGTTCCCCTGCTGCTGCTGTTGCGGAAAACTTCCCTGGATTCCTGTTTGTGCCGCTTTAATCTGCATCACCATTGCCTTCTCTTTCAGCTTTCTCTGTGTCAACTCTGTCTCGTCACTGCAGTATTTTGCATACTACAATACTTAATCAATTGGCTTTGCTTGCCAACAAATCAGATGACTCTTAATCATCTAGCTAATTTCGGGTCTCAATCCTTCAACAAATCTGAACACACAATTAATCATGTGTTTCGGCTCAATTGTTTCCATGCCACTGTAATGTTTGAATGCCTGTAACAATCTTTCGTAGTATGCATGTATTGACTCCTTTCCTTCCTGGGCTGTTGTGTCTATTCTTTGCCAATCAACGTTCTCAGGCGAAATCCTTGTTTTCAAAAATTTGCTCACCTTACAGCAATATTTCATTACATCAGGAGATGGTGCACCTGTTTCTGGATCTTTCTGAAGTTCTCTTGTTGGCCAATATACACTCTTCTTACACACAACCCATAAATCTGCTGAAACCACCATCTCTAACAGAGTGTTCAAATCCTCCCACAGGCATTTTGCGAGCTTCACAAACCTATCTGTTTGCTGTTACCACTCTCCTGGTTTGTCTCTCAACCTGGGATAATCATTTGTAAATGATAGAATGTCACTTTCTGCTCCAAAGGACATGAACAAAATTTCTTCTGGGAATCTCTCTCATTGGTAGAATTTTCACTGGATCCTCACCCTGCTGCACATTCGCAGGAGGATCCACAGAATCCATTTTCTTCTTGTCTCTTTTCCTCACCCATCTGCCTTCTCATTTATCTAATGCTCTCCATGTTTGAATGCGCTGGACTAATTCCCTAACGTGAATCTTCATTCCCGGGACTCTCATGTTTTCAGAAACCTTTGAGTCAAAATCTAACCTGTAGCTCCTCTTCAAGTGCTTCGTCTTCTCAATTTCTAGGTCATATTTCTCTGCTAGATCTGCTAATTTCTGATCTATTGTTCCTGCTTTGTTAGTAATCAGGTTGCACAAATAACGCAACTCGTCTTCATGAAATGAGTCAATTCTGTCCAGCCCATCGTTCCCTCAATTAGGTCTTCTGCCTCTAATCTAAGCCTGGTCAAATTCAGGGCACTTCCTCTGCTGGAATCTCCTTGGGTGCTACTCAGCTTCTCCAACCATTCAGTTAACTGCGGAGCTGTCAAAACTTGTACTGTAACGTTGTTATGGCTCACACCTGGCACTTGCTGTAATGTTAGGCTCGGGGTCTCTGGTGTTACCATGCTTGGATTAGGACCTATGTATGATCTTACCTCATTATTTGGAGGGGTCCTGAAAAGTCTAAAATCAATTAATTTACCAGTTCCATCAAATGTTGGTCTCATGGGAGTCATCATTCTTGGACCCTCTTCAAGTCTTTCCCTTGCTATGCTTGGGTTCAGGATTTTCTGCTCACTGTTGTTTCCTTGGGCGAACAACGGTATGACTGGACCTATGGTAACTAGTACTGACACTGCATCTGGACTTGATTGGGCATGTGAATCTCTTGTGTACATTACTCCTGTATTCTGACTTATCAGCGCAGACATTTCTGTCTGCGATCCTGTTATGGGGGTGTATCTCGATATCGTCTGCATCTGTATCAGGGACATCAAATTCGGGGTTGACTCTATCTGGAACTATGTCGGCTTCTGATAAACGTGTCCTGTCGGCACTATTAGATTTGTTTTAGTATCTACAATAGGTACATCTGGATAATTTCTGGGAATATCCATCTGCGCCATAGACCTTTGAATGACTGAAGTAGCTGGTACGTTATGACTAACCTGAATCTGGCTCTGTGTAGAATCAATTGGTATTGGAGCTGTAGGTTCTACACTGGTGTTTGAACTTCTCTTGTGCTGCATATGGTGGGGGACGGTTTCTCAATAACTGCCAAATAAACTCATCATCATCTGACTCTTCATCGCGTGTCAGGGATTTCCTAGACTCTGTGGAGTTCTGCTCTCTCTCTCGTCTGAAGGGTAAGAATCCCTCTTCTTAGTATTCTTTTTAGCCTCATTCCCAATCTCTTGGGTAATTGCCAGAAACAGCCTAATTCCCTGTAATGCCTTAGCTCTCCAAAATTTTTGCTCACTATCCCCTCTACCCTCTGCTAGTGTCATCTCAGAATTTTCTAATTCTTCTCTCAAATTACAGCTGCTGCTGCTGTCTTGCTACTCGATCCCAAATTGCTAATGCTTCAAGTTGTGCTGATCTCAGAGGAGGTTTCAAATCATACAGTACTCTCCTCAAATTCTCTAAAATCTTCAGATGAAATGTTCCATGGGCAGGAAATGCTAAGCTCCCATCTCTCTCTCTCTTTGCACCATTGTTTCAGCCAAAGACATGGCATAGCACCTTGTTCCTCAAATACAATATAGGTAGGTATACCTTCTGGCAGTGTAATTTCTCCTATTCTAGTTGAAATGAGCGTATCTCTCCTTAGGACATTCTTTAAAGCTTAGAAATATTTAATTTCTGAACTTCATGCTACTTTCAATCAAATCAGGAAGTGAGTTTCAATCCTAAAATCCTTTTTGCCAACCTTCTCAACCAATTACGCTTCACGGTTGTCCACCAATCCGTTCGCGACCCTTCTCAGTAACCAACCTATCCCACTGCCGCTCCAATTACGTCACATTCACACGTACAACGCCTGACAACGTTTTTTGGCTTGTCTTCCTCAACTCAAATTCATGCAAAACCAAATGTAAATATTGCGAGCACTAATAAAAATCAAAACCCAATTTGTCTGTTTACTACAGGCAGGGAAACACAGTCGCTTCAGAAACCTTACTGATTTTGGCATTTCGCTCTAACAGATACTCCTTCTATTTCAGTTTCCATGACTCGCAAGCAAAATTTGAACAGCAAATTTCACTCTCAACCGATCATTGGGTCTGTTCTGGTGCACATAGGACTCACCAAATCTCAGTCAAAAAACCTTTCACTCACTTTAACACCCAGTCTTCAGTTTGTCAACCACGCCCGATTGACCTATTAAACCAGACAAATTACAACATAAACCAAGTGTCTCATACACATATTCAATACTCTGGAGTCTTAGACCACACAGGGTCCGTATACCAACATCCACATGGACAATTTGTTAGCACAAAGTGCCACACACATGCGAAGTTTGACAACTTCCCTACTCTCCCACTTTGGAGTACACAAACCCCCTAAACAACTTAGAGTACGCAAACTCCCTAAACACTCTCAAACATCACAATTCACCTGCAATTTGCTTAAGCTGCATAAGAGCAAAACCTGTTTCATTCGCACTGTCACTAAAATGCTGAGAACATCCTCAAACAAGCATTAGCAAGCTCCAAGGTGTTGGCAAAGTCATAGTAGGTTCTTAGGGAGACATAGGCCCTCATTACAACCTTGGCGGGCGGGCGAGTGCCCGCCAATGCACCCGCACTCCCGCCTGCCCCATTTTGACATCCCCGTCGGGTTTCCGCCCGCCGGCCCAGCGGGGATGTCGGCCGTAACATGGGAGCGGCTCCTAATGGGGTGGGCGGTGTTGTGGCCGTGCGACGGTGCAGCTGCACCCGTCACGCATTTCAAGCAGTGTGGGGCTGTGCCTGGGGGCCCCTGCAGTGCCCATGCCAAGTGCATGGGCAGTGCATGGGCCCCCAGGGGCCCCGCGACTCCCCTTCCCGCCAGCCTTTCCATGGCGGTCTCTACCGCCATGGACAGGCTGGCTGAAAGGAGACTTGTAATCCCCTGGGCAGCGCTGCCCTGGCGTATTAAAACCGCCGGTCCTGTCGTAATTTGCCAGATTGTACAGCCTGTTGGCGGTACAATTGTCGAAACAGCCCTGGCAGTCTTTGACCCCGCCAGGGTTGTAATGAGGCCCATAATCTTTTCACTTTGTACCATTGAATCTGAAAATCTTAACCTTTACTAATTTCTCTACCAAATCTGCTAATTATTTTGATCTCTTAAGGAGACTACCCATCCAATTTTTTTACCACTTCTAAGGAAACAGTCCTTATGATGACCTCTTAAGGAGACAAACTGTGTAAAGGGCTCTATGGTGGCCCTCTAAGGAGACAAACCATCCTACTCTCCTACCTATTTCTAAGGAAACAACTTATAGTAGCCCCTTAAGGAGACTAATCATGCTACTGTTTTACCTGTTTCATAAGGGAAACTTTATGGTGGCCTCTTAAGGAGAGGTAACCATCCTACTCTGCTACCATTTCTGTTAGCACATCTGTCCTTGTTTGCTCTTTTATTGTTAATTTATAAGGAGACATGTTAGAGGTTCGATGGACCTTTTGACTACCCTTAGAGTGATTCCACCATAAATGTCAGATTTCAATGCAAATACATAATCATAATCAATAAACAACATCAAATACTTTTGAAGTCAGAAATCTTCACACCCCATGACCCATTTGGTCATGAATAACCACACCTTTATGTAAAAGTTAGAAAGTTTATTTCCGTAAATTAACAATGCTATTATCACGTAGATTAGTCTCAAAACCAACTGATAAACATACAAGAACAACACCGGTTGGTCAAATCTTCTAAAGAATCTCAAAGTAAAAGGAAATTATTCCGAAACGGGGACTCTAAGCTAGCCGAACCATTTAATAAGCAATATCTAAGGGATCTGCAGTTAGCATTAAAGTTTGAGCAAAAAAGTTAAAGATAGAAATAAATCATCAGGAATTGTTCAGCTGCACAGACAGAATAGAATGAGTGCCTCTCTCCTCAGTGCTCAGTGCAGTCGGGATAGGTTAAAACCGTCTGAAGAACTTCTCACGTTGTCACTAGACAAAGAATCGCACGTTTACCACCAATTCAATAAGTATTCAACCCCAAATCTAAGATATAACTAAACTGTTTTTCACATGTTGATGATTAGCTCCTCTTCTCCTGTCCCCATCGTCAGGCTCGTCAGGTAACCTTTTTGTATCCATACTTACTCCAGTCAGTGGATCCATTGTTAGCTCCTGGGAACATCGCTGTCTCATGCATCAAACTATACAATATAACAGTTTCTACTACAAGACATTCTAGCAGGCAGTTCTCATGAGAAAGTTAAAGACATCTGCTAACGTTGGTCAATACAGTGTGAACAATACATGAATTGATTTCTCTGGACATGCATTCCCACAATTTTGTTAGACAGTGCAGCTTAACATGAGGCTGTGCTGACTAGGTCCAAACCTCGCTCACTTAAGGCCTATAACAAATAAAGCAAATACATAATGTAAACTCACTAACATGACATACTACCATGGTAATCTAAACTAAGCACTTCAATTAGTAGTAGTATTCATTTAATAAAGACACTTTGTGATTAATGGTGGCCACTCAATTGGGCACATTTCATGTTGCACATTATTGTCTATATTAGTCGAATTCTATGCAAACCCTTAATTCGAAATACATGAAAATTATTAGTAGCTAATTCAGCGTTCACAAATAGAAACTGTAACACCCGTTGTTAGTTTAGGATAGGTAAATTTTAATTTCAATGTCTCATCTGATTTCTGAATTTCATAAAATTTGAGTTTTGGAAATTTTACATTTTACCAAGATTCTTCCATGTCTCATTTCGGCGTTATTGTACTACCTCTCTAGCATTTTTAGCGCAGCCTCCCCTCCTTTTTTTTCCTTGTTTCTCAGGGAGGCTAGTGGGGCCGTTGTACTATCTTGTTACACCCAATCCTCCCCACCTCAAGGGATTGATGATGAAAGCCTTATTAACTGTGTGTTTCCTCAGTGTTTTCACTAGTGCAAATGTGAGGGGCCCAAGCCATATATACTCTTTCAAATTTGTCTTTTTTCCCTTCACTTCACATATCCTGCAAAACCAACTTACAGATGGCATACTGCACGTAGCTAACTCCTTTCTTTTGCACAGAACTTTTCTTCAATACTTTCAGCGCTGAATATGTACAAAATATGCCTGCTGGTGTTATTAAAGGATTTTCCAAAGAGTTTTCGAAATTCCAATTTAGGTAAAGTTGTTATAGAGCATTTTTTTACCGGTCTGTTTCCTATTTCACTATTCACTCCTTGAGAATAAAATTGGAATGAGAGCTTACCGTAAACCTTAAATGAGCAGGTACTGTTGGGCATTGAGTAACTGCATTTCTTTCATTTCAAAGAGAGAGGACTACTACTTCTCACCATTGGGGAAATCCTATTGAGTCCCAATACTGGCACTCGCGGAGATTGAGTACCAGCACTTCTATATTTTAATTTAAAGTGCTGGGCTTACAATTGATTTTTGGTTCGGGTCATAATTGTTGTTTTGTGATGGCAATGGCAGAGAACATGTCACCTGAAGCACATTTGCTAAAGTATGTGTCTTTGTACCATGACGCTGCAGACTTTTGTGCTCTCACATGGGCATACAATGTTGACTTCTGCAGTTTAACCTTTGTAAAAAGACAGTAAAAGGTTAAGCTCAACAAGGCTGAAGTTGAGACGCAGTATCAAGAAGAAACTGTGCATGTATCTTAGGGCCTATTTGTACATTTTCTATTTGTAAAACGTGGTTGCAAATTGTCTACTGACTTTTTGCGAATTTAATGGAATTTTGCAAACCGACCTATGTACTAATAGGTCAGGTAAAAAAAATCTGAATCGTAGTGGGTCGCAATTCGACCTACATTATTACTATGCATTAAGCATGTTGCAAATTGTGAACCACATCAATTGACTAGAGTCTCAGGCATGGTGGACTGTTGGGGTCAGTAGACCACCATGTCTGTGATTGCTTTTAAATAAGCATTTTTTTTAAATGCAGCCCTTTTTCCTAAAAAGAAAACAAGAGCTTTAAAAAAAATATGAAATGTTAAACAAACCTTTTTTAGGAGTTGTGAGTGGCGCCACTGCCTACTCCTAAATAAAGGTTTTGTCAGTATTCTCAAAGGGGAAAGGTCCCCTGGGGACCCGTTTCCGTTAGCAAATGGCTTACTATCAATTTTGAATTGGTGGTAAAATATTGATGTTTTGTAATTGAATTTTGTTTGCAAAACATTAAGACATCTCATAAGAAATCGGTATTTGGAAGGGATGCCTTTACCACCCCATTTCTGAGTAGTAACTCCCTACTGTTTACTTAACCCATTTAACGATTGGAAAACCATGTTATACTTTGTTAACTACAGTGACTGTGTTTATTTTGTTATGTGGCACAATGATGACTTAAAGAAATGGCAATCCATGTGCGAAAAATCAAAGAGGAGCAAGAATGTATTCATGGGAGCTAAGGTTGATAACCAAACTCTGGGGCACTGATAAATTTGCACTGGTCTGTTCCATTTAGAATGGTCAAAGATCGTCTGGATGGAACAGGAGGAATAGATAGCTGGTAGCAAAGGTATGCATTATGTGCTTTAAGACTGAGTATGAATGATGTCAAAAACTCTTTGAATATTGTGCTATGGGGAGGCTGACGTTTGCTATACCTTATTTATATTTTATGGTGTGTTTTTGTAGATGTGTGCCATGTTATAAACTGCTCTATAAAGCTGGACTGTGCAAAGTGCTGTGTTAAGTTGTGTTATTCACTGGTATGCCCCTTGTGATACCTGTAATGTTAAGTGTTTTGTGATATTTCAAATATTTGTATGGCCTCCGGCCTTTTTTATTACTTTAATTGTGTTTTTAGTCATGTCAATCTTATTTCAGGGCAATGGTACATTCAAAAATAAAAGACACGACTGAAGCACAAGACACAGCAAATGAACGCAAAGGGCAACATGAAACCATAGATAATATCAGTGCCGTGAAACTGATATGGATGAATTAGTAGCAACACCACCCAAACATCACAGAATCCTGTGCAAATAACACCTTCCGGCTGTAGAGCTCCGTCGGAGGATCTTTATCTGCTCTTCAAACGGTGAGTATAGTCTCCCTGTATTCGTTTTTGCCAACAGGAATACACGTCTTCACACATCTGACCTTAAATAGATTAAAACCATCACCAGTTTCCTGCCCTGTGACTTGTGAGAAAATGAATATGTGTCACAAATGTCGTCATATTTATAGGGATAAACTTTCCATTAAAATAGCTAGACTGTTTGATAATCCTGGAATGTATCACATTCACTTAAATGTCTATTCTAGTACCAGCAAATCCAATCCTAAACCCTCATAATTAGTGGCCACATAAATTACTCTAGGCATGATGAAGCCCAGTAGCGCACTTTGCTCAATTATGGGTTTGCCTTATTTTTATGGCCCTGGGTATATACTAGATGCAATCAAAAACGTATTTACGGATACATTCCTCCAGGTCAGACTCGACGATATTCATTGAGGGGAAATAAACCTGTATTTTTTTTTACCGAAACATGCGGATTATGGTGCGGTGAGCACCTTAAGCCTCATGTTATTCCTTGGTTTAGGGCAAAAACTCAGAATAGTTGCTGATATTTGTACCCAATTATAATACTTCCTCATGGCATTGTTATTTATCAGATGTGATAAATATTGCACTTCACACATGATAACACCTAATTGAGTGCCTTAATCTCATATTAGAGATTTGGATTGTGCTACTTGCCCCCATGAAAAGGCAGCATATTTGCATATTTTCATGAGCTAGAGATGCGCAAAGAAAGTAAAACCACTTGTGTCCTGGGCAGAAACAGAGAATAGGAAACAATTACTGCCCAAAACCCCAAGGCGGTTCAGACAGTAGAAAGCAAAGCAACTGTGAAAAGATGCGTAGGGATTAATTTACAGACTGGTGATAACCTAATGATCGAAAAGCAGTGGTATGTAATGTCCTCTGTACATGCAATTTTCACTGGACGATCCTCTTCATAAGGATTTACCACTGTAGTAATTCCTGCGACAAAAAGCGTGAGGTCTTACTTGCATATATGGAGGAAACTCTGTTCCAGCTGCTTCTAAAGAGGGTTTTACATTATCTTCCTTCTCCAAATCAGGCCCCTGGTGTGTGCACAAAACCCAAATCAACAAAATAATTAAGTTTATCTGTCCGTATTATTTTCAGTTTCTCGAGAGAGTGGAAATGAAAAATAAAAAATGTAACATGCAAGCTTTTCCTTCCTGTTTTCATCAAACAAAAGCTATAAATATAAGTAAACCACATTATGTTACACTGGAAAGAAGGTATTACTCAACCAGTTATTGGTATGTGTTGACCTGATGTTTTCAAGTACATTTAAGGAACAAGAAATTATGTGCTTCACCCTTCTCTTGTGTTTGCAGATTCGAGTCTCTCTGAGCCCCTTCTCAGTCAACATGCTAAACCTTAGCATCCTCCGTAATGTTTTTCTGTCCCTGTTCATGCAGTCTACACAAACGATGAAATTATGGTAGGCTGGAATTAAGTGTCTGGTAATCCGAATGTGTGCGTTTTAGTCTTTTTAGGATTGCTAGTTATTGACTTTCAGTGCTTTAAATGGGCCGGTACTCTCCGGTACGGAATAACGGCACGTTTTATTTTTAGAGGGAGAGTACCTGCACTTTCCAAGAAAAACATAATACTTTAAATTGGAGAGTACCGGCACTTCTCAGAAATAAGCAGGTACTCTGGTACAGAGTACCTGCACTTCTATTTTTCCATTTAAAGTACTGGTGATAGTGAATATTGGTAATTTATTCCAGCTTTATTTTAAAGAAATGTTTATAATTTAAAGTCTTGAAAACGTTATTTTTCCTCCATTGTCAATATGTGCTGTTGTAATTTAAATATATTGTTTAGGAAAATGCATTTTCATACATACACAGCATAGGAATGGATACAGTGTTTATATTTTTTCCACTATTTATTAGAATAGGGCTATGTGAATGTGGCTATGTAGGCTGGCTTTTTTGCACCTGTTGTTGTCATCATGTATGCCCTGTATTTTACCTTCTATCTGCATATCTCATCTTGCTTTATAGGAGTGTGTCACAAGCATGTTGGACAATGCGCTGTACCCATTTAATTTATTTGAGCTGGTTGCCATTTTGAGGTTTTGTGCTATTAAACACCTCTTCAATCGATGAATGCAAACAACAGCACGGGAGCTTACTTTGAATATTTCCAAGGTGTAATGGATCCAAGGTGGTTAAACGCATTGATCCCCTTTATCCGGTACTAGTCATGTCCCAAGTTATTTAATATTTATTTAACAGCATTGTACAGTTGCCCTGCATCTCAGAGCATTATGATGTTTTACATAGAACTCTTTGAAACACCTCGTAGTTCTAAAATACCGTTGGATCAAAAATAAGCGTGAGCAGCAGAAAGAAGTAACGTTACACATACCTTGGTTGAGAATCACTTGGTTCCTCTATTAAAAGGCATTGCACATAAAGAGCAGTCGTTGGTTATAAGACTTGTTAGTTTAAGGAGAAACGGAAAAGGTGGCTTTTTGGGTGGCATTTGGGAAGTATGTGTGGATTTCATCGAGAACCAAGAAAGGGTTAATGATGCTTTTATCTGCCAAAAAGCATTTTGGCTATTGAAAATAAAATTAGATTAAATCATTTGTATCTGTGTAAACATAATTCGAAAGCTGCTGAGGGTGAACTGCTGGATTTGTCGTCCCTCCTGTTCATAGTCAGATGGCCCAAGGAGCATACATGGGTGTTTAAGAGCAAGCTGCTCTTAAAGGCAAGGGGTCATTTATCTGGCAGCGTTTAGACTTTTTGCTGAATTTCTTTTTCCTGATTTTATTTCTGACCCTTCTTCATTTTAAAATGTAATTTAAACTGATATGGGGTGTGATTGGAGTGGCAGAGAGGCCAGTGGCGAACCAGGGACCGATACATTGCTTAACAATGCATCGAGGAATACGTATTTTTATTTGTGTTTGAGTGCAGTGCTGCTGCCTCAACGGATTTACCTCCCCTCTCATAATCTCAGCCCACCTGATCAGAAATTCAAAATGCGCCCGTCCATTTCCCACATTCTCCCGCCTGGCTTCATTGAATTTAAGTAAACAAATGGCAGCGTTGAGCTCTGACATTTCTCCTGCCTCTCTTAGCCATCCTCATCTTTCTGCTCACCCTCGTGTCCTACCGCATCACTAACGGGAAAAGGTTCTCTTTTAGCATCGAATATATATTTTTTCGTAATGCATTCTCCCTCTCCTTTAATCCCCCACCCCCACTCCTTGACGCCATCTTAAATCAGTCATAAACCAAGCTAGCGAGACATGATTATAAAATGGAGGGCAGGCGGGGAAGGAGGGACGGATGGACTGATTGTCGGTGTGAATAGGAGCCAGCGGGAGGATGGATGAGATGGAGGGATATTAGAAATTGCTGCTGTCACACTGTGCCTGGGACAGCGTGAATGGTTTATGTGGGAGAGAGTCCTGTAGTATTTTCACTATCTAATCGGAAAGAGCGGATTTCTTGGACCTTTGCGGCTGGCTCTTTTCGTCTGACTTGTAGAGGTTGTAGCTTCAGTGGACGCAAGGACAGCTTGTTGGCACGTTCAAGGGTGTTCCATAGGGCGTTCAAGATTTGCAAGAAAAAAACATCTGCATGTATTTTGACAGTTTGCGGCGCGAGCAATCAACGAATGGAAATTGTCTGTCGTGGGGGATACCAGCAAGTCTTTGCAGTATTTACATCCCTGTGCAACCCCATGATATACCTATGTTCTGCAGGGATTCTGTGTAATGCAGGCAAGATGATACAGATACATACTAGTGCTCATTTGGCACTCTTCGGCTCGACAGCATTATGCACAATTAATGTCAATTTCCCAGAGAATCCTTCTTTCTTTGTGGAATGTTGCAGTGAATATGAAATATTTTAGTATAAAAACAAATCCAGAGAAGCGAGTGAAAAATAGGGAGACAGCAGTTTTTAAATTGGAAATCAGAATAGTGGTTCTTCTAAAGCCAGTGCCACCTTTGAGCTGCTCCCAATTGACAGCTAATGATATTGTGAGGCATAGAGATGTAGTGAGTGCCACAAAATTAGATAACGAGTTCTATGGAAGGAGTAGATCTACAGTTAGTTTTGAGGTGACTTCTGTAAAAACAGAAAACATCCATTTTCTTCCACTAACACACATGATTCAGTTGTTGCTCAGGATTCAGTTGGTCCTCTTAAGGAATCTTGTAAAGCGAGATAAAAGGACGGTGGCCCATATTTAGTAAAACGTTCCCTGTCATACATTATGCCCTTAAATCTATATGGTTGTATTTGAGTGGAGGAGTAGAAAGATAGATATAAATTTGAATATCTCAAAATCAGTTGGCCATGAAGTAAGACCTTTACTGTGAAACTCAAGAATGACACAAAGACAGTCCTGTGATAAAGGATGCTGTATACATGCCAAGGCCTTCCGACAGGTCAGCATCAGTAACAGATCCCAGGAAAGGATGGGGAAGACGGAGGTGATTAATGTTAGTGTAAGTGGAGGGAGAGAGAGAGATTCAGTATTCTACAGCGTTACACTATGCAGAGAAATGAGAAAACATAATTAGCCCATGAGTCCTTGCTTGCCTACAGTATCTATATATTTATCAGGGTGTGGAGTTTTACTCAGCGCCTTTCCAATCTGACTGTGATTACACTGCATGGTCTTTGCTGTGGACTCTCCTGCCAGCAAGTGTAACTTTTTGAAAGCCAATGTGTGCTGGTTGTAGATATCTCCCCCTCATGTTGGCCATTATCTGTGGGAGGTATGCTGGAAGGGGAGTGTGCACAACACAAGCCTGATTGTGTACTGTGACCGGCATGCTGCCAAGGTGAGCGTGCCAAGCTGTGACTGCTTAGCAGACCGTGCAAGTAATTAGAGCAAGCTCATGTTCTGTGGTGGTGGGCTGGTAAAGGTTGTGTTAAGGTAGAAAGCAAACTCATGCTTTGTGACTGGTGTTCTGGTAAGGAGAGCATGCAAGATACAAGACCAGGATCATGAAATGGCTGGTGTACTAGTAAGGGGAGCGTGCAAAACACGAGAGCAGGCTTGTGTACTGTAACTGGTATGGTGGTACAAGGAACATACCGATACAAGAGCAGGCTTATATTCTGTTGGCTAGTATGCTGGAAAGGGGAGTGTGCAAGATATATGAGCAATCTCTGTTCTGTGGCTCGTGTGCTGGTAAGGGTAGTGTGCAAGATATGAGAAGACATACTACAGTTCTGTTCCTTCAAGCACCGAAACTTTTAATTCATCAACCATTTTTTTTAATTTCTATTTAACTAGTGCAATGGCCTAAATCTCTCTGCTCTAACAAGTGTATGACACTTGTTTCATAACATTTATGAACTTGTGCTGCCTTTTGTTGCAGTTTTTAAAAATGTATTCTGCAGTAAAGTGTTTCCTCTGTTTACGTTTTTCCCACTGTATTCCCTTTACACATTTCCCCTTTGCATGATTGGTGCCTTTGCTTAATTTTATGAATTAAGAGGCTCTCTGTTCTTATTTCCTTATGTACTTCTTTCATTTTAACGTACAATTGTAGATCTTAGGTTCATGCTGGTATGCTCATTTGTAAGTGGGTAATTCAATCTCACTCCAGCCTCCAAGTACTTTGCTTTCTAAAAAGAATTTGAAAGGAAAACTAGTCTTCTGTCACCTCGAGACAAAGGTTGAAACTTGATTTGTAATGACAAAACACAAATATAATAAATAAAGTCTAAAAGAGAAACTAGAGTCTTATCACCTATGTTCTATCCTTTGTTTGTGAACCTCTGCATTTCTGCTTTCTGGTTTGCGTTCTCAAAACTACCTATTACATGAAGTTCATACAAATTCTATATGTCCACTTGCCCCTGGAAAAGTCGCATGATAACAGGCCAATTTCGGAGTAAACGTTTGACACTTACTAAAAAATGGTAATATCTTTACTGTTCTTGGCACATGTTCCCTTTTGAACTAAACAGCACCTGTTCAGACTTCCAAGTTGTAGTAATAGATTTGTAATCCTAGAAACAAGATTGGCCTCACTGCCATTGTGGCGGTTTAGACAAGAAAATAAGTTAGGGAACCATAGGTATGTAAATACATTAAAACCTGACAGAATACCTAGAACACCTATCCTCACACCAGGCACAATTCACGAAGTTCAACCTGGGTGCTCAGATAAATTGATTTGTGAGACCAAAACCACAATTGCGATTTAAATAATCAAGATTTGTACAATTTTCCCTTGCACATGGGATTGGCGTATGCAGAATTTTTGCCAACATGGTGGAATTTTCATTCACAGATTTAGGGTCAGGGCTGGTTTGTGTGAGATCCAGGAAGGCTGTACCTGCACATTTAGGTGAGTACCACAGATCCTTTGGTATTTGTTTTTTCTAATATGTTTGGAAGTAAATGTGTCTCCAAGGTGCTAATAGAGCAACAAGCCTCCCAGACTGAAAAGAATATATGACAAGGACGAAAAATATTTTTTCCCTGGAAAAACACAAAAATCTAAATATAACAATGCATATCACTGTGAAATTTCCATATGCACAACTTTGCACTCAAATATATTGGGCATAATTATAATGTACATTAGGCAATACAACTGCCACTGTTATCCATACAAATTGATGGGATCCTTTGGGAGTACTTTTGATATCAGAAATTTGCTACAAATGTAAGAGTAATCTATAGAGAGTGCATGTCAATTTTATTCCCTACCCTTTGACAATCTAGCCCTTCTGAGCTCTATGAAGTTCTACTTTTATATCTGTAAAGGTGACCCGTTAATTAAATTGGGCAAAGCTTTGTTATAAAAAATAAATAAAATAAAAAACACTTAGTTTGTATAATTTCAAGAACTCAAATGACTACATCATCTATACAGTTTCTGGACCCCGAAGGACTACACAGATCGACTTCTTGAACTCTGTGAGGTTTATCATCTGTTCAAAAAATATAGAGAAAACAAGCACTTAGGCAGAAGTCAGGATGCTTAACAATATCTTCCTTTAAAAAAACAAGAGAAAATGGCCCCGGAATGGCTTACTCTTAAGGATATGGTCATTTTAACCACAATTTACAGTAATGTCTCCGGTGAGCCAGAGTAGGAGGATGGAAGTCAGGGGAAAAGCAATAGCAGTCCATGGAAGGCATGAATTTTGATGAATGGCAATTCGCATGTCAGCCTGCAGGTCAAATCTTTCCCAGCATAACCTTTCCAGGACAAAGGAATTAATTTGGTCTTCCTTCTAGTTCGTCGTGAGGTTATCTGGTAGCAGGAGGGAAGATTGCAAACAGGTTTCTCTGTTAGGAATCTGCCAGTACTTTGATTTCATTCTGCGCTGTAGGAATCTCATATGCTGGTGTGTGCAAACCACAGGAAGAGCGAGTGCTGTTGCGGCGGTCAATAGGGTGGATTTGGTTTCCATTCGTTGCTGGCTAGCTCTGTGCCTTCACGGCGAACAACATTCAGCATTGAGTGTTAAGAAGAAGAGGTCATTTTTCACGTAGCTAAATAACAACATTGTCACGGACTTCGAAGAAGTAAAAATGATTAATTATATTCCTAACCCAACTAGATGGCAGCGGTTTACAGACCATGAAAGGTTGAAATTGGGCTCATGAGTAATTTTTATTATGTTTCTCAAATTTGTTAAATTTTGTTAATTTTTTTTGGTCGTGGAGGGCTGCTTCTAACTGAAAGTTTTTAGAACAGAAACATTTTCTGCTCAAACCAGTCTCCTATGCTCCTGTCAGTATCGCTTGTGTGTTGTTTAGATCAGATGTGCCTTCATGTGAACATTTCCATCGAAATACGGCAGACTATATTTTGTGCATGTAGATCGATTTTGTATATTTGTTAAATTTCAAGGAAATAAATTCAGATTCACGATTTCGCGCACCCCTAGTGAAATGACAAAATGACCGGACCAAACAGGTTGTCATTTATTAAACTCTGTGCTCTGACAAGTATAATTTTCACATATCTGTGTAGAACACATGCCTATTGCTAACATTCCTTAAATTTACAAAATGTTCGCCTTGCTACACATTTCTATACTACAGTTTTCATATGTAAATTATTTTGCATCCCTATTTACAAACAAGTGAGCTCTCATTGCAAACGCAAAAGACCTCACAAACACAGGGTTTACAATGGACAGTAGGTGTTTTTCTTTATTATTTACTTAATAAGATGTTGCTCTTACAACCATAACATTTATATATAAAAAAAAAACAGTTGACATTTGTCAGAAACGAATACATCTTGTTGCTAGTTGTAGTATAACCTCCTAGTCAGAAACGAGGTACCACAGCAAGGTTCAGGCAGTGGTCCATATGTAAGGTGTATTAATGAGGGTGCACATTATGGTACATCTAAGCACCCCATCAACCAGACACACATTATGAACAAGTTATCAACGACCCCAAGTTCTCCAGAGACATCCAACATAAGCTATGCTGCTCATAATGTTATCACGACATTGTAGTTTTATTCAGTAAATATAAAGGTAGCAGACCCCAGATATCTTTGGGTCTGCTAGTTCAGGAGATAGTAGAAAAGCAGGTCTTCAGTTGCATATTATAGTGCACCATGTCAAATATCCATGTTGTAACGGTGCGTGATTTTTTCCTTACCAATAAATTAGCTAGCTATAAATAAATCACAAATAGTTAGTTGTCAAACGGCAGCTCCACAGCCGACGCAGGGACGTTTTGTTCCTGGTAAGTTGACGTACTGGCTATGAACGAATAATTGTTCCAGGGAATACAGTATAGGGTGGGCTTCTCCAAAAAGTAGTGCGTGAGCTACTGTTAGCTCTCCAGGTACCTGTAGGTAGCTCACCTGTGTTCAGCCAGACTACTAAATTAGAGGCTTTTACTTGGATTAATTTATATACTTGTATACCAAAATTTAGAGTTTAGTTGAAACGAAAATGTGTTTAATTCCAGAATTTATAAGGAAAATGGCAGAGTTTTAAAATATTTTTAAGGCTGATATTTCAGTGATAAATTGTGACATTTGGAAAACGCTTTATGAATGTTAATACCTTGATGCCAGAGGCATTGAAGTTATGGCTGTAATGCATTACCCACGTAGAGGCATTCCATATTGCCAAAGCTTTTTTATACAATACTGGTTGCAACCATGACTGAGGTTATCGCTGGTAGTAATCTTGCATACGGTGGTTGCTAGTGTAATCTTGTCTGATATGGTCACTGTTATAACACTAATAATATTAGTTGCTCTTAATGAGTTTCGTTAAACAAAAGTAGCTTTAATTATAGAAACGGTTGGAGACCCCTGGCATAGGACATAGTAATCTTTTTCAGAATCCCTCCCACACCAACTGAACACTAATTTCTGAGCTGTAGTGTTGAAGGGCCAAGGCAATCAATGCACAAAGAGGAATTGGGTCTGCCACATCTCGCTCCACTGCCAAATAGCCTATATTTGAAGTTGGGAACTGCCAAAAGTAGGCAAACTGATCAAGAGCTCACATGTAGTATACCCTAAAGTCAGAAGCCGCTAACCCTTTATATGGCAATGTTAGACTCCACCATTGTATTGTGGGTGGATTACCTGCCCATGGTAGAGTAATCGTCTTTGACCACAAATCTTTGAAGAATTGTTTGGTCAATGAAACAGGCACATTAGAAAAGAGGTAAAGTAATTTGGGCAAAATAATAATATTCATCAGTGCAAACCTACCCACAGTGAGAGTGGAGGAGGCATTTCATGTTTAAACAAAGTCATCAATTTTAGAAATGACTGTTCCATAATTTTCAGATAGAACTGTCCTAACGTCATGACTAATCTAAAACTCAAGATATTAAATTAACCGTTGGCACCGTGGTAGGGCAAATTCTATTGTGACAGGGTGCCTATTGGAGGTTTTAGGAAAAATAATGGATTTATTCCAGTTTATGTTTATCCCAGACATTGCTTTGAATAGTGCAACAAAGATGACAGGATTATGATTTTGAGCACAGTTAATCTGGTATAGGGTGATATTCTCCACGTATAGTAAAAAAACAATATTCTCCAGTATTGTATCTTTCATAGATTCACATGCTTGGATTTTCACATTGTCATGATGGGAGCCCCACTGTAACAGTAATATAAGTAGTGTTAAAGCATTAGTCTTGAAACCCCATAGAAAACAAATAGACATTGATAGCCAATTCACATTGTTTTAAAACATCCAAACTTGAACCAATCATAACAGAGACACTGAAGCACTCATCCCCTGTAGAGCCACCATACCTCAGATTTCTTACCTCACGTTGTTTGTTAGGGAGTCTCCCTCAGCTCAACTTTCGCCCTGACAGCAATCCAAATATTCTCCAAACCTACGAGAAACATCTGAGGTACAGTTTGGGATTGTGTTTGCCTATTTTCAGCATGTCTGAGGGTTCCAAAAAAGGCTTTCCAGGCCTTGTAAGCCCTGTGGGAAATATAGGCTCTTCTCAGAAGACCCCACATGTAATGCTTCTATTGTCTGTACCCTCAGCACAAGTCTGAGGAGTGGAATTACTGCTGCATTTGTCTCTGCTAAGACCCTCAAGAATCGTGTGACCAGACTGCTCTTTTGCTTACAGAAAAAGAATGCACACTCTGATCAAGGAGAATTGACATTCCTCCTCAAAAGAGACAGATACTCTGAGAGGGCTAAGTCTCATACTAGGGAGACTAGTATTGAAAGGTTGAGAAGCAAAGAGCTGGCTGGACCTTCTCCTTCTCATGAAAGACCTGACTCCTTGCCTTCATCTGCTCCCACTGTTGTGTAGCCATTTTAATTATAGCCCATTGCACAGTATTTTAAAACACTAGGTCTGCCGCTGTGCACTATAACCTAGATATATTTTATTCAGCTTAGTTTATTATTTTAACAATAGCCACATTTGCGGTATTGTTTCATATCCCTCTATCTAGCTGTTCTTTGCCTAGGCCAGCACTGTGTTCTTAAATAAGACATTTCTTTCACTCTCTGCTTCTCTCAAGGCTGCAGTAAGATAGGTTGCCAGTAAAAGTGGTAACGTTTTGTCTCTGGTATTCATAGAAACATACACATCCTTACGTAGGGACATTTTCTCAGAACATCAGCTGTTTTATTATAAAAACACTTCCCTGTCCCATACACGTTAGAGGGAGATTTCAGCCAGATGACCACAACTGTATGCTGATTGCTGAACGCTTCACTACAACTGCTTATGCAGACTTCAGGCTCTTGCTCAGGTATGGGGGATGATGTCTTCCCAGGGGAACCTAAAGGGCAGAACTACAGCTTAACATGCTGTGCTCTAATATAGCCTAGGTAGGAATTAGTCTATTGGCTCTAGTGACCATATGGTAGCGTTATTTCTATGCTTTACTCTCCTTGTCACAATTTTAATCATGTCATGCTTTATCGTCCTGGTTATTGCAGTACATGCTTTATTATCTAAGATGCAGTTGCTTCATTAAAACCTTATTGAAACCTATACTGCCTCTGATTGTCTTCTATATGTGAGACTAATGTATCTGAGAGAAACGGATGAGATCTGAGTGACCACGATTTCCTTGAGGAGTCAATTGTGTTATGCGCTCGGCTGCCCAATCATCCCTGCTCGTGGGTGGAGATGAGACACTGCTAGTTAGCCGGAGCAAAACACGGATTATTTCGACAGGAGTCACCTGTAGTGGGTCAGACTCAGTCCCCCACACCGCAGGCGATTCTGCCACTCAAATCCAGTAGTCTCATTAGAATAATGAGAGCCTACGCGACACTACTAGTCCTTTCAAGGAGCCATTGACGAAGAAAACCCGCCTGTCGACAAATTTGTCAACAGATCTGTAAACATAGATCATTCTATCTATCACCGCTGCATCGTCTCAGGTATCCTATCCTATGCCTGTAGCAATGGCGATATCAACAACAGCAACAACCAGAAGACCACAACCACTTCTTCGTCGTTGAGAAAGAGTCTGATGGCTTCCTCGTCGTGGACGAGACCATCTCTGACAGCACAGATTTCATCAGCGGCTACATCTGTGTTGTCAACCTCATTCATTGTCCTTCCCTCGACGAAGATTCAATCCAGGGCTGTTGTCAACCCCATTGACAGCACAATCAGTGACCCCATCGATGGCTGTGAAGGAAACCAAGGGCATGACGTCATCTATGCCACAGGAAATTTCTAAGGTTTCTCCTACAGAAGTCTTTTTGGTCCAGCCTATAGCCCTCCACAGCTCAATGTCAAGTGCCAAACGACTGAGGATGAAGAGGCAGAACAGGATCAGCCTTTATATATAGAGGGTGACTTCTCCTTCTTTGATGGGGGCCGTCAGGTAGCTTGGAAGTACGTTAGGTTTCAGGAGCATCATCCATATGAGGATCCGGGAGAAGAGCAACATCATGTGCAAGGTCATTCTGTCGCAATCCCTGTGCCGTTGGTCATCGATTTGCGCATGATGATCAATGATTATTACAAGAGGTTCCCAGACGTCAGTGCCCCGGCTCATCAATCACTCCTCAAACAGGATGTTCCGGAGCCCTCCTCTACTCCAAGGAGCCCAACCTCAAGGCACAAAGGGAAAGACCTGTGTTGCCTGGTAGTACTGTAAAATACACCTTAGCTGATAGTGACTGTGACCAACAGCTGGAGGAAGGGGAAATTCAGTTTGATTCAAGGGACCATTCTGAATGGGACGATTACATGGCCCAATGTCAGCCTCACCTACTCCAACTCCGGTGCATTCGCCACCAGCCGATATTGGTGGCTTCCACAATATCTTATAAAGAGTGTCCAAATGCTTCGACCTTCCGCTTCCAGCAGCGCAAACGATACGATTTCACAGCAGAGGCCCAGTGCACAGCAAGATCTATCCCTAATGTGGATTTTATCTGGCAGGAGGGATTAAAACTAATGAGGACACCGACTTCGGTGGCAGCGGTCATCCTGAAGCTTTACAAGAAATGCAAGTCTCCAGATAATTCTCCAGCTTGCCTTATTGGTCAGCCCAGACTGGACTCCGTCATAAAGCAGATGGCCCAATGACGAGCATGAAAACCCATTGTCACTTTGCACAGCCTCTCCTAATAAGGAGGGGCGCAGACTTAACACATTGGCAAGAGATTCTCTGCCATGGTGGCAAGTTCTATTAGTGCTTCCAACACTCTGGCCATCCTTGGAAAATACGACAGTCAAATGTGGTCTGAGAGTATCTCCTGGAGTACAAGAAAAAAGAGGCTCGTGAAATCCTGATGTAAGGGAAGAAGGCCTCCTCAGAAATAATGGACCTAACCATTCATCTACAGCCTTTCAACAGATGACATGGGTGGCAGTCTTGCATCGCCTAAGGTGGCTGAAAGCGATGTTGTTTTGTCCAGAGGTACAATCAAAGAGCCTCGTTGTGCCCTTCAACAGGGAGAACCTGTTCAGAAAGCATGTGGATGATGCTTTGCAGTCCATAAAGTTGGACACTGAGACTGCTTGTTCATTTCACCCTTTGTAGCAGAGGAGATTTCAGTCTTTTTGTGGCAGAGGCAGATTTGTTTCTCAAACACCATTGTAAAAGCCCAGGTATCAGCCCTACCCACAGTAGGGTTTTCGAGCCGTGTGCTCGGCGCAACAATCCTACAGGCCAACAGCAGCTGCATCCTACACTAGGCAACCAGTGTGTCAATATCCTTTGGCCTCTGTCCCACTTCAATTTGGCAATCCCCTTTCCAAATTCTTCAATCACTGGAAGCCCAGCTCTTCCAACAGATGGGTGTTAGAGGAAATCCAACATGATCACATCACCTTCAATCTGTTCAAAATCCCCTCCCACTTTCACTCTGCGCAGATCATCGCATCATAATTTTTCCATCCTAAAGGTGGAGATTCAGTTGCTTCTAACCAAGAATGCAATGGAGGAAGTACTGCAAAGTCAACGCAACATGGGATTCTATTCTAATTGTTTCCTCATCAGAAAGAAGTCAGGAAAGTGGAGGCTGGTGATGGATCTGAGGCTCTTAAACAAATTCTTTAAGAATCAGCCCTTCAGGATGCTATGCCTGCTGGATGTCCTACAACTGGTGGAGAAAGGTGACTGCATGACCTTGTAGTGTAGCCATTTTTAATATAGCTTCATGCGCGTTAGCTTAACATATTAGGCCTCTGTGCACTTTGCCCTAGATACATTTTATTCAGCCTCGCACTGTTATTTTACAATAACCAGTTTTACGGTCTTGTTTTAATTTCCTTCTATCACACTGTTTAGCTTATTTCAGCACTGTGTCCTCAAACAATGCATTCTTGCTCACTCTGTGCTTCAGTCAAGGCTACAGTCTGGTACATTGCCGGTAAACGTGGTAGAAGTTTAGTCTCTAGCGTTCGTAGAAAATACACATCCTTACGTAGGGACATTTTCTTAGAACATCTGCGTGTTAGTTATAAAAACACTTTCTAGTCCTAGTACACGTCAGAGGGAGATTCCGACCAGGAACCTACAACTAGATGCTGACTGCCCCGTTGCAGATGCTGATGCAGATCACAGGCCTTTGCTCAGGTATGAGGGTTGATGTCTTCCCGGGGGAACCTGAAAGGCAGGCTTAGAGCTTCACATGCTGTGCTCAGAATATAACTTAGAGAGAACCTAATCTAGTTGCACTATGATAGCCTTATTCTTGTGCTTCACTCTCATCGTTACTATTTTAATCCTACTGTGTTGTGTAGTCCTGGTTATTGCAGCTCACGCTTTGCTATCTAAAATGCAGTTGTTTTATTAAATCAATCTTTAAAACTTAAACTGCTTTTGTCATTTATATATGAGACCGTACTGTGTATGAGAGAACCGGTTGTGACCTGAGTGACCACGACTTCCTTGGGAAGTACTAAGATGTCATGCGCTCGGCTGCCCAATTGTCTCTTCCCCTTGGGAGAGATGAGGCACTGCTAATTAGCCGGAGCAAAACCCGGAATTAGAGTGACATGGGTCCTCCACCGTGGGTCAGACTTAGTCCCCCACACTGTGGACGATCTTGCCGCTCAAAATCCAGTAGTCTCATTAGGATAATGAGAGCCTACGCAACATGGTGCCGCCAACGTTTGGTCAGGCTCTAATTTTTGGGTTCACCGGTATATCTCAGTCTCATATAATATAATGATCCCTCAGTTCCATATACGGAGACGTCCGTGGTACTGAGGATTTCCACCACTGCTGTATAGGAAACCCTATTTACTGCGGGTGGTTGTTCAAGCTTGAACCTTAAAAGGAAAATCCCAACGTGGTGTGCCTTCTCTGAACCCTTGGTGCTTTTATAATGGCGAATCCCCAGGTTGTACAAATAGCTCTTAACATGAGATAACCGCTCACAGCACATTTGCTAGTACACGGCCTTTCGGCCCAGGGAGGTACAGTCACTTTTGTGGTGGACGCCCATGCAGCCTATAGAACAGAACTTTTTTACTCTTGGGTCACATTCCCAGTAGTTGATGAGAACACAAATACATTCCATACATATACAGTTGCGAACGCGCCTGGACAGTACAGGGTGTACGCATATTTAGAGATACCTCTATCTTATCAAGAACATCATAATTGGCTTGATGGCCCCCTACCCCATACAATATTACCGGTAAGGTTAGGTCCACTAAGTAATGAAGGTCCTACCTGGCCTTTATTGCCCACATATACACCTCATCCTGCGGTTGCAAATATGGCGGTAGCTGAGGTTCAACGCTTGTATACTGAATTAACAGATATATATAGACGATTAGTACAATTTGTAATGCAGACACTAAATACAAACCCAGCGCGTGCTGCTCCAGCTCAACCACATGCAGTAACACCAGGTATAAATCCGGTGTCTGTACACTCTATTATGGGTAAAATCCCAGCAAAACGAGAGGAGACTCTGTTTTGGCTGGCACAAAAAATTAATACGCTGGAGGGAGTATTTCCCCATATGGGACCTCAGGACAAACATAGAATATTAACTATGTGTTTACCCTTTGGGATGGTTCCCACAGTGGAACATTGTAATACATGGGGCACGGTGTTTGCTGCGCTCTAAACAACGGCACACGGTACACCGACACTAGCCAACTTACCGGAAATGCTTAAACAAATTCAAGATGAATACAGGGCTGCCCCGGCCTTAGATTTAAGAATGCAACTGATGGCCAATTTTGCCACGGTTTCTTCAATAAGAAATCTTAAAGGGGAAGCAGTTGCACTTGCAGTGCGCATGCGTCTTCGTGACGTTCCGCAACAAGATCAGGAGTGGGAACTGCCTAAAATAATAGCGGAGACATATTCCAGTATCGGTCGAGATAGCCCAGGGGCTAGACCACAAAAACCTCAATTTCAGGGAAAAATTAATAAAGACAATACTAAACAACAACCTGAGGGTATTTAGAACAAACACCTAAAAAAGAAAGGGGAGAATCTCCACGTACGGAGACCCCGCAGAATAGGTATAATCTCAGAAATAGAGATAATATAAAAACGCCTGATAGATATCAATATACTGATACACGTCAATCTCGTTCCTTTCAGGACTCATCGGAAAAGAGAAATGAGAGAGGTGGGCGGCCAGAGCGGAGAACAGAGTACGTGAAACCCAGACAGGAATCACAACGCTCTTCGGAGGTTTCTGTCAAGAAGGAAGAGAAACCGGTACAACAAAAACAACAGTTTAAAAAGAAAAAAGTGGCAGCTGTCTCAGTTAGACATGCCACTCAGGAAGAGGGTTCTCTTGAAGAACAAGAAATGGGCTCTAGCACTGCTAGACAGCGCGGCAGAGGTCACAATAGTTCGCCGGAATCTTCTAGACCATCTGGAGGTGAAAGCAACTGATGACTTCATACAAGTAGAAACAGCAGATATGCGTGTCTCCGAACCCAATAGGGTATATAGAGTAACTTTACATTTGGAAGGAGACATTGAACGCACTATACACGCAATCTTCTGGGATTGTGTAGTGAAGATATATGACATTTTGCTGGCCGAACAAGATTGGCCGTCTGATTTTGTCCGCACCTGCCCAGCTGGGGAGGAGGTTATCAAATTTTCTTTCTCGCCCCTTGTTCCAGAGGAACTCGCTGAGTCCTATTCTATAGAATGGGCTCTCGCACAAGCACCTACGTTATATAGAAATCACGTAGGGTGGGACAGGGATTCTCCATATCATGTAATCCCCATTAAAGGTGAACCTCAGCCACAACGCAGTATCCCATAAAACATGAAGCAAGGACACCGGTGAGAGAAATACTTACACAATTAGAATACCAGGGGGTACCCTGTGTCTCGCCAATGAATAATCCCTTATTCCCTGTAGATAAACCAGACCATTCATATAGAATAGTCTTAGACAACAGACATTTGAACGGGCATACACGTACGTATACTATACAAAATTCACATAGCACTGCACTAATGAGCAACATTGTGCGGAAAAAATATAAAACGACTTTGGATATCTCGAATGGATTCTTCTGCCAGAATATAGCACCTTAAAGCACAGATTTAACAAGCTTTAGCGCACTAGGCTCCCAGACAAAATTATATTGTTTGGCTCAGGGGTATAAGAACAGCTCAGGACTGTTGGCAGCTCGTGTGACTGCTATTTTGCACGAGTTAGACCCTGAAGCGTTGTCATATGTGGATGATATATATCTCACGGATGACGAGTTACTACGACATTTAAGACCGGTAGCCTGCATTGTTGTAGGGTTTGCCGAGATTTGGCTACAAATTTAATTTCAAGAAATCAAAAGTTGCCTTCCTCAGCGTCCTGTTCCTGGGATATGAGTTGTCGAATGAAGGGAAGAGCCTAGCGCCACAATTCTTAGAAAAATGTGCACAGTTGCAACCACCAAATACGATTAAGAAACTCCAATCATTGTTGGGCTTTCTGAATTGTGGCAGAACATACATTCCGGATTATGCTACTTGCATAAAGCCTTTATATGAATTACTACGTCCTGATTTTTCAAGCAAATTCTAGACAATAGAACATACACACACTCTTCGAGAGTTTCAAGCAGATATGCTAGCAACGAAACATCTACACACACAGGACAACAAGACACATTTGGTCATCAGGGTGATAGCTGGGGCCATTGGATTTACTTATGTCACATTTAATGAAGGTGAGACAGTCCCAATAGCATACAAGTCACACTTGTATTCTGCTGCCGAACAACAATTTGCACCCACAGAGACAATTCTCACTGCTGTACAGATGTCTGTTATTAAAAAGAGACCTCTGGCCCAGGGAAAACGCATTATTGTTGTTTCTCCTATTCCGGCCCTTGAGGCTGTTACAAAAGCTAGCGTCCCGAACGCAAAAGCACTCCACCCGAGATGGATACAATGGGCTACGTCCTTGACAGCCACTGATGTAGACTACATTTTTGATCCAAAGTTACAAACTCAGGAATTTTTACAATATGAAGTTGAATATCCAGTTCCCGCTGACACATTGCCTATTGATCAATATCAAATATTCATGTACACCAATGGCTCTGCGCAACCAGCGATTGGAACAAAACATCAATATTCTGCTGCATGCGCGGTTGTGAGCGGCTATATGGAGGGGGAAAAACTCTGTCCCCAACATACCCATACACAGACCTTAGGGGATTGTACAGCGCAAACGGCTGAGCTAAATGCTCTGCTAATGGCTCTAGAACATACAGATCCGACACAGTTCACACTGATTGTTTGTGATTCCTATTATTGCGTCCAGTCTTTTAATGAATACCTGCATTACTGGCGCTTAAATGGGTTCAGAGATTCGAAAGGCAACACCATAAAACACAGACTACTGTGGGGGAAGTTAGCAGACCTGAAGGAGACGCTACCTAAAGTCCATGTTGTGCACACACTTGGACACCAGCGTGTTGGAATACACATAGCTGGAAACACTATGGCTGATGAAGCCGCAAAGTCAGCAGTGGCAGTTGCCACTGTAGCTGCAGTGACTCGTTCGAGTTCCGAACCAGACACAGACATTATGGCTGCCATAAAAGCTACGGTTGATGGCACGCCTTATCCTAAAGGATTTCCTAATAAATAACAGTACTTGATGGGAAGTATGCTGAACGCTGAAGTTAAAATTCCAGGCGTAGGCGTACGCGACATCCCCAATAAAGATGTAAGATCACAATTGATTAGAGCTGCGCATGAGGGTGTGGCATCTGCACATGCTGGCGTGGCTGCTACAATTTCACTCTTACAGGCCCGTTATTGGTGGACGGGTCTCTATAAAGAAACTAAGCAATATGTCCTTTGTTGCCACATCTGTCAACAAATTAAAGTTTCAACAGCTAAGCGCCCGCCGCAGACACCCCTCTTAATATCAAACAGACCATTACAATGTGTGTACTTGGACCATTGTGGCCCATTAACACCGGATAGTGCATACAAATATATACTAGTCTCTGTTGATTCCTGCTCCAGATTTGTGTGGGTGTGGCCACAATGCTCGGCTGACGCTCGGACTGTTATTAAAGGTTTGCGAGTCTTTGTCGGTACATATGCAGTTGCGGCATTCCATTCGGACCAGGGCCCTGCCTTTGCCTCAAGGGCATTCAGGGACACCATGGCTTCGTTGGGGGTCCATCTCCAGTACTCGTCTCCATTTCATCCCTAGGGAAATTCTGTTGTGGAGCTATTAAACCGCGATTTAAAGCAGTCCTTAACAGCCAGAGTCTTAGGTACGGGTCGTAGTTGGCTATCCCACCCGTATTGAGTTCAGAGAGCACTTAATAACCTGCCTAGAAGGTCTCTGGGGGGGTTGTACTTCATAATAGTGCCTGATCGGAACACAAATGTTTGTTCCGGATCTTGATGGTCCTGGTGTGGAGGGGGGGGAAACACCTTTTGACATAAATGATCGTGTCACTGTTTTACAGGAATTACACCAGTTCCGTGAAGATAACTCTTCTAAAAGTGTTGCCTCCACAGGAATTAAGGATGTGCCAGTAACACCTACCAGCTGGATTCCCAGGGTTAGGGATCTTGTGCGTGAAAAAGGCGCAGTAAAAAAAGAATTTGGCCCTTCTTATCGTTCACCAGTCCCTGTGTTGGGGATACACGGAACCAGAACTGTTATTCTACCCCCGTTGGCAGGTGCCAAAGAAAATCGTTTTGTTTCTATTGACAATGTCAAGTTACAACATGTGGCCGATTCTACACAGCCGACCAAGAGGAACATCCACAATGTCAAGTTACAACATGTGGCCGATTCTACACAGCCGACCAAGAGGAACATCCAGTAGTTCCCGAATCCCTCTCACTACTGGAGAAGAAGTTCTGCTTCAAGTTGTCTATACCAACACTGTTGACTCTCCGAGCTTGGGAGGGTGGATGATAATCTCGGATTAGTTCCACTAACAATGACCAATTTAGAAACATGATCGAGTCACTATGACTACAAACGTGACGGATGGTGCTGTCTACAGTGTACCACCGCGGAAACACAAACTCCTCCATTGACTACGGCAGCGCCTTTTGCACAAACTGCCTCTGGTTACTTTGCCGACAACAACGATGGTCTATTGGACTCGTTTGCCTCTTCGACTGCTGACCTGTCAGGTCCACGTAAGCTGATACATTGGCTTAAAGATACATATTTTGTTTTTCCACGGAAATATCTGTGGCTTTTATTGACTATGCTAGCATTTTTTCTTTGGATTGGGTTTGTCGTTGCCTTTTTTCTGTTTATACATGGTCATTTTCTTCCCGAAAGATCAGCGGTTGAACAGGTGGAGGATGTGTTGAAACCACATTTTTCATCACATAAGGTTCGAAGAGACTTGTCCTTTGGGAACATTTCTGCATTGCCAATTCCAGATGGGATTGTGTGGGATAAAGTAATGTTTGATATATACGGTCCCACTGAAATAATTCAAATACCATATGTGCTAAAGTTATCTATGAATGATATAGTCATACCAGGCATTGTGTCTGATTATTGGGATGTGAAGACAGTTGACTCACTGATGCAAGAATTGCAATATTACACTGTCTATGAAAATTAAGATGTTTACCAGTTTAGAGACAATTATGGTGACATGTTTTGCTATGATTATTATGGGCACTACTTCATACATAAAGCCAGCAGTCCAAAAACGATATTTGACTATACGCAATGGCAACATTGCCCAACTCCCCCGCAAGGGAGTTCCAAAACTTACTTTGTAAATTTACTTATTTTTCTGGGCATCATCAAAAGAATGCTGAGTCATATTATTTTAAGTTAACTCCGACTAAGGATAAACAAATGTTATTTTACCAACACAAAATTTATATATTCGGACTCTTTTGTTTCCCGGTTATCAATTGAAGGTTATGAATATTGGTCGAAAAATGTTGATTTGAAAAGTGTGTGGGGAACAAAAAATTGGCAAACTAAGGGTAGATAAACATTGTTTAGAGCATGTCATTCCCGTTCAAATGATTTTTTAAAATGAAACAGTGCAACAGACCAGCTGCTTAGACTTAGCTACAATCAGAGAATTAAACATGCCTAGCATGCCTGCCCCTGCAAAGTTTAATGACTAGCAAAAGTACACGAATGCAACCTTTAGTGAGCCTAATGAATGGGTCTAGAATGGTACATTTAACACTTCACTGACATGTCCAGGCGGGTGGTTATTGTGGCCAGTGGATACCAACGGGTGTCATCAACGTTTTGTCACCTCCTCGGGGGGTTTCTGAACAAGTAGGTCAGACCCTCGCTATATATCACCAGAAAATGCTGAAATAATTACGACATATAGTGTGGGAAAATTGTGCCAGCAATGGCTAAAATCATCCTCGCTAGATGCAGTCAAGACACATCTCACTCTCCTGTCTAATAATACTGACTTACAAGATTTTTTGTCAGGCCCGAAGATACCACGTAGGAAGCGTTTCTTGTATGAAGTATACAATGAAATATGGAAACTTTCCCAACAAGAGGCTGCAGCCCGCTAAAGGCAGATACATCAGGAAAATCTGAAAAAAACATTAGCTGTTGTGGATAATGGCATTCACACCTTGTCCGACCGGATATATACAATCAACAACATTGTTTCTCCTGCTATAGACATTATACAATCTGATATGTCTTCTTTATATCATGGACAGAGTCAGACCAGGTCCATTATGCAGTTGGGTTGGACGCTTCAGACATTGAAGGCGGGTCGCGTTCCGTGGCAGCACATCAGTGCCAAGGAAATATTTTTTTCCTTTAATTTGACGCGACAACAACAACTAATGGCTAAGAAGGAGGCGACTTATGTCATCCTCAACATTGAAAAGTTAGAAAGATTGCCTTTTACCGTGGCCGAGATTCCCTCAGCAGAGTGGTTGATACACGGGGTTATTAATCTGCCTATTTCTACATTACAATTCACTTCTTGTTTGAAACATGTTCCGGTAGGCAGATATGAAAAGCTGGGAGATAGTTACATCCATGAGGTGTGGGAGGTTCCCTTCTTGTACAAATGCCTCAATGGCATGAAAGAGGTCTTTCTTAGCGGCACTGAATGTGAGACTTCAGTCAGCCATTCGATGATTTGTAAGCAGCTGTCCTTGCATGGGGCGTGTAATGCCTCGGTTGCGAACTTGGCTTGCAATCTGAAGGGAGTTCCAGTCCCCTTGATTACACGCACGTTCCAGGTGCTTTCAAACGGCAGCTACGTCCTCATGCAGGCCGGAATAGTTTACGTTGTTTCGGTCACTAAGGTCGTTACTTGCTGCGGGAACATGTTGGTTCCCCCCCACTAAAATTAGGGAGGTAGCAGACATTTGGCCTCACATTGCTACTTCCAAGGTGAATTTTGACAAGTTAAGCAGACTGACGGCTTTGTTGTTTCAGAAGCATGTGGCCCTTACATCTGCACCCGAGACCTACGCACTTCAGGTGGCAAGGTCATCAGCGGAAATACAGTCCCTGTTAAATACAAACTTTCCGAGCCACTTTGGTGAACTCGTGGGACGTATATTTAATGCTTCCAGCATGACTGGATAAGCAAATTTTTTCAAAGCTGTTGGTATTGGTTTCGTTCACACCTTCTCTTCCATATTCAGTTTTATACCGTCGGCTATTCATTCAATTTTCTGAAGCATTTTAGGAGGATTTCTGATCACTTTGGCTTTATTAGCCGGCATTTTGCTGTTGTTGTTGTTTTTCCGCTGTGGCTCTCCCGCCACAACAAGGATGAATGTGGGCGCTCCCATCAGCGCAGCTGTGTTGTGAACGCATGATGCAGTACTTTGGAGCAACACTCCTGGAACACTTGGAGTGTAACTGGTTTCTGTCATTCAGACTGGTTTTGGATTGTGTGCAGCCCGTGTTTCGGTGCCGTTGGTGCTCTTTTGAACATGCACTGGCCGTTTGTCTCTCACAGCATCGCCCCCCAATGATTGATGCTAATCTGTTGATGTCCTCGATGAGGGCTCATTACCAGACGTGCGTGCTGCGGCTGCGTTTGCTTAGAGAAGCTGATTACGAGATACCCTTCCTGGAGGAATTTGATATTAACTCGTTCATAGGCACTGCACGGGATGCCGCCTTGGTTGACACTGGGGCTTTGGAACACACCTGCTCCTTGATAGTCTTTGGCGTGGATTTTCCGGTTTTGTCATCTGCCGAGGTGGAGAATCTCCTGCTTTCCATGACCAATGCTTGATTTGGACTTATTCTAAATTGACATTATCCTTTGAATTCGGCATTTGGCCGCATGCTCATATTCTAAATTGAAAATTACTATGCTTGTGTGTCCTCTTAACTTGTTGAAATTGAATAGGGTTTTACTTATATTTTAGTTCAGGGCATTTTAGCTTTGGCTTAAACCACTTTCTACCGACAAGGGGAGGGTGTAGTGTAGCCATTTTTAATATAGATTCATGCACGTTAGCTTAACATATTAGGCCTCTGTGCACTTTGCTCTAGATACATTTTATTCAGCCTTGCACTGTTATTTTACAATAACCAGTTTTACGGTATTTTTTAAATTTCCTTCTATCACACTGTTTAGCTTAGTCAGCACTGTGTTCTCAAACAATGCATTCTTGCTCACTCTGTGCTTCAGTCAAGGCTACAGTCTGGTACATTGCCGGTAAACGTGGTAGAAGTTTAGTTTCTAGCGTTCGTAGAAAATGCACATCCTTACGTAGGGACATTTTCTTAGAACATCTGCGTGTTAGTTATAAAAACACTTTCTAGTCCTAGTACACGTCAGAGTGAGATTCCGACCAGGAACCTACAACTAGATGCTGAGTGCCCCGTTGCAGATGCTGATGCAGATCACAGGCCTTTGCTCAGGTATGAGGGTTGATGTCCTCCCGGGGGAACCTGAAAGGCAGGCTTAGAGCTTCACATGCTGTGCTCAGAATATAACTTAGAGAGAACCTAATCTAGTTGCACTATGATAGCCTTATTCTTGTGCTTCACTCTCATTGTTACTTTTTTAATCCTACTGTGTTGTTTAGTCCTGGTTATTGCAGCTCACGCTTTGCTATCTAAAATAAAGTTGTTTTATTAAATTAATCTTTAAAACTTAAACTGCTTTTGTCATTTATATATGAGACCGTACTGTGTATGAGAGAACCGGTTGTGACCTGAGTGACCACAACTTCCCTGGGAAGTACTAAGATGTCATGCGCTCAGCTGCCCAATTGTCTCTTCTCCTTGGGAGAGATGAGGCACTGCTAGTTAGCCAGAGCAAAACCCGGATTTAGAGTGACAAGCGTCCTCCACCGTGGGTCAGACTTAGTCCCCCACACTGTGGACGATCTTGCCACTCAAAATCCAGTAGTCTCATTAGGATAATGAGAGCCTACACGACAACCTCTCTGGATCTGCTGGATGCATATTTCCTTATCCCTATACGTCCAAAGCACAGAGAATGTCTAAGATTGGCGGTACCAGGGTGCCACTACCACT
Organism: Pleurodeles waltl; assembly: GCF_031143425.1. Classification (NCBI taxonomy): domain Eukaryota; kingdom Metazoa; phylum Chordata; class Amphibia; order Caudata; family Salamandridae; genus Pleurodeles; species Pleurodeles waltl. Next base: position 226,405,833 of record NC_090451.1, read on the forward strand.
TCAAAGTGCTCCCCTTTGGGTTGAAGTCTTTACCAAATGCAGGGCGCAAGTGGCTGCTTTTCTCAGACGTTGAGGACACCAGGTGTTCCCGTACCTGTACGACTGGTTAATAAAGGGCTCCACTTTTCACTTGACAAAGAGTCGACCCAGGCCTCTCTACAACTTTTCAAATCTCTGGGCCTCAACATATTTCCTCCTTCCATTCAAATCGGCAGTGTTTCTGGAAGCAATTCTGGACACAAAAGTGTCAAAAGCTTTTCCCACAGAGGAGAGGATTCTCCGCTTAAGATCAATCATGGACTCTCTATCTGCACGAAAGTTAATTTCTATCAAAAAGTACAAGTCCATGTTAGGGATGATGTCACCTTGCATCCCAATGATTTCAAACTATCATCTTTGCATGTGACCTTCACAGGAACAGCTTAATGCTCAGTGGATCCAGTGCCAAGGATCCTTCAAGACACAACTGCAGTCACAACAAAGACGAAGACTGAAATGTCTTGGTGGATGATCACAGAGAATATCTTGCACGGGCTCTCGTTCCTTCTGGTGATACCCCAGGTGGTGATGATGACAGACACTTCCCTAGAAGAACGGGGAGCTCATTTATAGGACAAGGAGGTTCACAGAAAATGGTCCAGTCAGGAAGCTTTGTCACACACAAACCTCCTAGATCTGAAGGCGGTTTTCCTAGGTCTTCAGGCTTTTCTTCCCAGATTCCGCAACTCATCAGTTTTGATGAGAACATACAACACTATGTCCATGTTTTAGCTCACCAAACAGGGAGGGAAAAGGTAATAGGTGCTACTGGCACTAGCGCAACAGATATCGGAATGATTCCTAGAAAACAACATTTCCTTGAAAATAGAACATGTCCCGGGAGTACAGAAGCGAATACCCTAAGCAGAACAAAAGGGAAATGCCACAAGTGGGACCTCAGCCACCAGCACTTACGAAAGATTTTTCAGCATTGGGGTTCTCTGAACCTGGATGTTTTCACCACTCATATCAACAATAAGTGCAAACTGTACACAGCAGGTACCCTCAAACGAGGTCTTGGAGAAATGTATTCCAGTTTGCATGGATATGGATGTTCACTTACGCGTGGTCAATCACAAAATGAAGAGGAACCTTGTTGTCTCATACTCATATGCCCAGAGAGGCCAAGGCAGTATTGATTCACCAAGCTTCTTTGCCTATCAGAGGGCCCACACATATCATTCCAACCATCAGAGGATCTCTTGTCGATGTACGAGGGGCAGTTGTACATCCACTAATCCACTCTCTCAGTTTTTCAGCTTGGCTCCTCAAAACACTGAGTGGGTCATTACGAGTCTGGTGGTCATTAGACCCCCAGACTCACAGATAGCGGTCGGACCGCCACCAATGCTGCTATCTGAGCCACATTACAACTCTGAGATCCCAACGGTCTGGAGGTAGGGAGCGGTCCGGTACCATTGCCATGAAAATGCTGGCAGAGAACGAGTGCTGTGGGCCCCTGCTTTGCCCATGCACTTGGCTTTGCAGACAGTGAACATTGCAAGGGTTCTAGTGCAGATTATGAACCGGTGACAGTGCTGTAGCCTGTTTCCTGCTAGGCTGGCGGGCAGAATCCGAGGTGACAGGGAGGTAGCCTGTGTGGCGGCAACCTCCCCGTCAGAAGTTCGGCGGACGGTAAAAACTATCCACCAAACTCCTAATGACCCCCTGAGTTTGGAACTCTAGGTCACTCTGAGGAGTGCACTTCCATTCTCCAGAATGCACGTGCTGCATCGTCAAACAAATGTTACTCCACAAAGTGGAAAAGGCTTTGCTCATGGTGTGCTTCTTAACCTTGTCATCCTCTCTTGTCTACACCAGAGCAGATTCTCCCTTATCTATGGCAACTAACAAAATCAGGACTCCTTCATCTATTGAAGTTCATCTAGCAGCCATTTCTAGAATCAGGAGGTGTTCTGAGTAATTGTCTTTATGGTCTAATAGATTGGTGAAGGAGTTCATGAAGGGACATTTTCGGGTCTACCCTCCGAATAAGCCTCCTCATGTGCTGTAGCAGCTGGACATAGTCTTATCCCAGCTCATGAGATCTCCTTTCGAACTGATTCACAAAGCTACATTCACCTGCCTGAATCTCCCCCGTCGTCTTGGTGGGAGTCTCACAGGAACAGCCATAAGCAGTGTTAAAGGATTAGTCTTAAAACCCTGTAGAAAACAATAGACATTGGTAGCCAATTCACATTGTTTTAAAACATCCACACTTCTACCAATCAGAGCAGAGACCATGGAATACTCATACCCTGCATAGCCACCTTACCTCAGATTTTGGACCAGAAGTGTACAATAAGAGAAAATAAGAGATATAATAATGGTGAGCCTTTAGGGGGAGGAGGGATGGTCATGTATGAATCTATGAAAGATATCAATACCGGAGAACCACAGTGTACAGGTAAGTAACTTGTTTTTTCTCTAGTATTGTATGTTACGTAGATTCAGAGCAGTGAAATGTAAGCACCTGTTTGCATGAAGATGCCGGAGTACACAGACTAATTGTTCAGACACCATGGCGTACATTAGAGGGCACAGTAGTCAACCTTGACAAGTGCCTCTCCATGTAAAATAGGTCCAGAGAGTAGGTCATTAAGCCTAATACAAGTGGTGGGTGCAGTGTATAGAAGATGAATCCAGCTCATAAAACTCAGTGGGAGTCACATTCTTTTGAACACTGTGAACAGGAATGGTCATTCAAGGGAATCAAAGACCTTAGTAGCATATAAGAATATTGTCACGGCTTCCATATCCGGGTTAAACTGATGCATTAGCGCGAAGAGAGTCCTCAAGTTATGGGAACTTGATCTACCCAGAATAAACGTCAGGAAGTAAGTGTATAACCTATTCAGATCTTGGCGTTTGTATAGATAAGAGATTATGGCCTTTGACTCATTGCTCAGATGGTTTTTGCTGCTTCAGTAAAGTAATAAGCAAGGTTTCTCTAAGAGAAAGGGGAGAATACCTAATTAATCACCCCACTGTGCACATGCAGGAGTCCAGGTGCCAACATATGGGAATAAGTAGTGTAAAACTCTGTAGGGAGGCCATCATTACCCAGTGCCTCACAGTAGTGATCTCCTCAAGAGTGATGGGGGCATCTTAAAATTGTTGATGTACATTTTTTATCCAAGCTAGCACAATGCGGTCGAAGTATTTTACCACTGGGAAAGGGTGACCTGCGAGGAGTAGAGTTGAGTGTAATATGTGGTAATGTCTGATTAAATGTGTTCTGCCTTGTATAGTTTCCCTACGCCTTCCCTTCTATTCGCTCTATCCTCCCAATGTCATATGACGCCCAAGGCCAGTGAATCAGCGCCATAAGAGTTCCACCTGGGTCTTTCCCTCCCTGTATGCTTATGCCCTTGTGTGTTTGTGCAAATAATTTACCTCTTGCTCTGCTGCCTCATTGAACTTGAATAGTATGGTTTTAATGTCAGCTAATACCTGAGTGGAGTTGCACCTCATATATCTCCAGTACCCATATGTTCTGCACAAGTGTATCTAATCGAGCACTCTTCACAAACCATGTTCTTTGGCTATGCAAATCCCTTTTACATAAACCTTGAAGGCCTTCCAGAGCATAGTCAGTAAGTTAACTGAAGAGTTGTTGATCTGAAAATAAGCAGTAATCTCAGACTTAAGCTCCTCCGCAAAATCTGTGTAGAAGTGCCAAAGGGGGTAACCGTCATCTGAAAGTGATGTGTTGGAAGTCATAAACCTCACTAACCAGCCTGACAGGGGAGTGGTCTGAAGGGGTTCACAGTAAGTGTTAAATGGATGTCGTCCAAGTGCAAATGTCCTGTGTGCCCACCGAGTAATCCAGATATTAACAGTGGGGCGATGATACATGTGTACCCTCCTGCAGGTTTGGGTGCCTATTCCCTTTTATATCTACTATACCATATGTGTCCATAATGTCTGTTAGTGTATATGCTGCAGAGTCATGGGCTCTGCCTTCTGTGTTGGATCGATCTATGTTGTTAGGTACCAAGTTAAAATCACCAACCTACAATATAGATTGTTGTGTCAAATTATCCAGTATTGGATCTTTCATAAATTTACATGCTTGAATCATCTCCGTCGTTGAAGTTGGAGTCCCACGGTACATAAAATAGCAATAATTAACAAATATTTTTTTTTTGCCATAGGCTATAATGGAGACAGCAATTGCTCACATAGCCTATCCATGTCCTTTTATGAAAGGACCCAAACCTGCCTGCTGTCCAATCAGGCACCAGCACCCTCTAGAACCTTCTCCAGAGAAGCTCCCTTCCTCAGATTTTCTACCGCACGTCGTGTGAAGGGAGTCTCCCTGAGCTTTGCTCAGTTTTTCTTCTACTTCAGAACATTTTCTCTCAAAAAGAGTTGAAAATATGTCGGATTCTTCTAGAAAAGGCCTTTTCCGCCCTTGCAAGACCTGTGGAAAGAAAAGGCTCCATGTGGATTACCCACATAAAGACTGCTTGTATTGTCTCTACCCACAACACCAGGTTAAGGACTGCAAGATTTGTCGCACCTTCTCCACAAAGACCCTCAGACACCGTGAGGGCAGGCTCCTGACATGGTTACAGGCAAAATCCTGTACTTCAGGTGAGGAGAGTGGGTCAGAGAGGCCACACAGAAGGTCCAAATCTGAGGACCTGGGCCACACAGAAAAATCTAGGAAGAGGCAGAAATCACATCATGGGAAGGGCTTACAGACTTCAGTCTCCTCTGAGCCTTCCTCTCCTCTTCAGAAGAAGGAGTCCTACCGTCTCTCTCCTTCTTCAGAGCCTTCTACTTCTGGAAAAGTGACTCTAAAAATCAGATTGACGACACCACCGTCGATGGCCGTGACGACGACGACGGTACCAACAACTACCGTCTCCACTACATCGTCGACGAGACCGTCGTCAGCGTCGACTACTTTAACATCGACGGTAAGGGCTCCTATCCCTTCACTCAAGCCTCCGTCGACGAGTACACCATCGGCGACAAAAACATAGTCGTTTATAACACCGTCGACGACTGCCCCGTCGACTATAACGTCAGCGACGCCAATGTCATCGGCTGTTTCACCGTCGACGGAGACACCGTCAAAGAAGTCATCGTCGACGACACTACCGTCGGCGAGACCATCGTCGGCGAGACCATCGTCGACAAAACCACCGTTGACGAGACCATCGTCGATGGAAAAATCTGTACCGTCCACGGCTCCATCAACTTTCACGCCATCGACAGCACTGGTGCCTATTAGACAGATAGAGGCGACTCCTGCCTCTTCCAGGTCTCCAGATCTCCGAGCCATGGTCAGGATCACACCTCTGCCCACACCAGACATTTATCCTATAGACACATCTCCAAACAAAGTGTCGACTTTAGTACCCAGTCATCTTCTTGACTGGGAGGAATCTGATGAAGGTCCATTCGGAGATGCACACAGCCCCTCACAGCTCCACGTCAAGTACCAAGATGAAGATGACGAGGATGAGTATGACCAATACCAACCATACTACTCTCATCAGGAACAATATTACCAACCAAGAGAGCCTCAGCATAGAGACTCTATACAGATGCCTTCCTCCTTAATCCAGGATTTACAATCTATGCTACAGGATTATAGGAGAAGGTTCCCACTGGCAGCAGAAGATCAGCCACCAGCGCCAGTTCCTCCGGTGACACCAATCAATGTCCCTCCTCCTCCAGCTACTCCAAGATTGACATCCCACTCGGTGTTAGCTGCACCCCCTAGAGATGAAGGTTCCACTTCAGGGGAAGAGGAAGGAGAAATTTCTACTCCGCAACATCCTACTGAGGAATTGGATGATTACTTAGCCCCCACTCCTTCTCCACCACCTCCTCGCCCCTCTGATTCTCCACCCGAGGACATACGTGGTTTCCATAATCTTATGGACAGAGCCGCGGTACGCTTCCACCTTCCAACATCTGTCTCCCAGTCGGAATGTTTCCTACATGATTTTAAGGAGCAATCACGTAAGTCTGTACGGTCCATTCCGATTATTGATTTCATATGGAGCGAAGGTACAAAGATTATGCGAAACCCGGCTACAGTTCCTCCAGTTCCGCAAAAACTGGACAAGAAATACAAGGCAACCCAAGATTCTCCGGCATGCCTTACTGGCCATCCAAAGCCTGACTCAGTGATCTCACAGTCTGCTCAAAGGCGCTCCAAAAACCCACCGACACCTATCTCTACTCCTCCAGACAAAGAAGGACGGAGATTGAACAATATAGGCAAAAGATTCTCCTCCATGTCAGCAATCACTGTCAGAGCAGCAAATTCTTTGGCAATTCTAGGTCGATATGACCGCCAAATGTGGTCCGACATGCAACCTTTCTTGGACCTCATCCCTGAAAGTAAGCAAACAGAGGCACGGAAGATCCTCCAAGAGGGTGAGCGACGTCGGAAGAAATTATCGACTGCACTCTTGACATAGCCTCTATGGGTTTTCGTCAACTAGCAGGTGCTGCGGTCTTACGCCGGCAAGGTTGGCTCAAAGCCACATGTTTCAGGCCAGAAGTGCAGTTCCGGATCCTAGACATGCCCTACGATGGCGAATCTCTATTTGGCAAACATGTAGATGACGCGCTCCAAGCCATCAAGACTGACACGGACACTGCCAAGTCCCTGGGTACCCTGCAGTATCGGAAACAGCCCTTTCGGGGTGCTAGTGGAAGAGGTTTCACCTCATTTAGAGGTACCTTCCACAGGCAATACCAGCAATCCCTGTATAGGCCTTCCTACCACCAACAGTACAGGCAATCATCGACTGCTTCCTATACCAGACAAGGAGGTAAACGAAGACAGGGTTCACAATCCAGAGATCAACCCAGAAAACAATGATCTTCTACAGGGACCCGCTATGCTCCCCCAATGCCCGCAACATCAGCCAATAGGAGCAAATATTTCCAACTTCATCCAAGAGTGGAAGAAAATAACATCAGACAGATGGATGCTGGATATAGTGACAAGAGGTCATACCCTGGAATTCACACAAAAGCCACCGCATCATCCACCAACATCAGGCAGATCTCTCCATCTTCGTCTGCTTCAAGGGGAGGTATTCAGCCTTCTTGCCAAAGGAGCTATAGAGGCAGTTCCTGTAGAACAACGGGGTCTCGGATTCTACTCCCAGTTTTTCCTCATAAAGAAGAAGTCAGGGGAGTGGCGTCCTATACTAGACCTCAGGAAACTCAACAAGTTCCTTCGGAAGCAATCTTTCCGGATGATCACACTGTCAGATATCCTGCACCTCCTCAATCCTGGAGATTTTATGACAACTCTGGATCTCCAGGACGCCTACTTCCACATACCAATACAACGAAAACATCGAAAATATCTCCGCTTTACAGTAGCCGGTGCCCATTATCAGTTCAAAGTCCTACCATTTGGTCTCAGATCAGCTCCAAGAATCTTCACGAAATGCCTTGCATCCAGAAGCAAGGGTTTCCAAGTGTTCCCATACCTGGACGACTGGCTCATAAAAGCTCTGTCATCTCTACTAGCTTCCAAAGCGACAAACGCCTGTCTAAAATTATTCCACAGTTTGGGTCTAACAGTGAACCTACAGAAGTCAGTCGTGCTTCCCTCATGCAGGAGAGTTTTTCTGGGAGCAGAATTAGACACTATCCAAAACAAGGCATATCTCACTCTAGCAAGGCAGCGGAAGCTGACCCACTTAGCTGTCAGAATCTCCGCAAAAGAGTTTGTTTCAGTACGACTGTTCAAGTCGCTCCTGGGCATGATTTCCTCAGCCATAGTCCTAGTACGGCTAGCAAGACTCAAAATGAGGCAGCTGCAAGAAGAACTGCAACTTCAATTGGCCCAGTCGCAAAGGTCCTTCGACGACTTAATAACTATCACACCAAAAATTCGGCAGGCGTTAAAATGGTGGTCTCACACCAACCACCTCTCCCAAGGTCTTACTTTTCTAGCACCAATAACAGACTTTGTCATCACCACGGACGCCTCCTTGAAAGGATGGGGAGGCCACTTACAGGACATGCGCATTCAAGGCAGATGGTCCAAGCTCCAAAAAGAGATGCACATAAACCTGTTAGAGCTGAAGGCGATTCATCTCACGCTCAAGGCTTTTCTGCCACGCATCGCAGGATCATCAGTGTTAGTCAGAACAGACAATACAACAAGTATGTTTTACATCAACAAGCAGGGAGGAACAAGATCCCTCTCCCTCTCAAGAGAAGCTCAGTCTCTTTGGAACTGGCTCACACTGAACAACGTCCGCCTCAGGGCAGAGCACCTGGCTGGGGTCAACAACGCTCTAGCGGACTCTCTCAGCAGGACGGACGACAACTGCCACGAGTGGGAACTCAACCAGAACATACTCGAGGGCATGTTCCAACGATGGGGTCGGCCGATCCTAGACTTGTTTGCCACCAATCTGAATGCCAAATGCCAGTTTTACGCCAGTCGATACCCACTCCCGGGGTCGTGGGGAAATGCTCTTTTGATGAGATGGTCCGGGATCTTTGCATACACTTTTCCCCCCATCCCACTAATTCCCAGGCTCCTCAGGAAAATGAAGACCGAATGCTGCAGGATCATTCTTATAGCCCCCAAATGGCCCAGACAATACTGGTACACGGAGCTCCTACTCCGGTCCGTGGCCAATCCAGTCCTCCTTCCTTGCAACCACAATCTTCTAACGAAGAATCAGGGTCTCATCCTACATCCCGACCCAACTTCACTACAATTGCATGCTTGGCTCCTGAGTACAGAGAGTTTCACGACATGAACATCGATCAAGAATGTAGACTTATATTATCTAAGGCACGAGCAGAGAGCACGAACAAGACGTACAAACTCAAGTGGAAGAGATTTTGTGTTTGGTGCTCTCAGAACAATTTTCACCCATTCCAAATTAACCCTGAGCAAATTCTATCTTACCTGCTCTTTCTCTCCAAAGCTGGTCTTTCCCATGCATCAGTCAAGATTCACCTAGCAGCTATAGCCTCATACAGGCGATCGGCTGAGATGCCATCTATCGGCTCATCCAGAGTCATCAAACAGTTTATGAAAGGGCTTTTCCGCACTTTCCCCCCGGTGCAGTTACCTCTGCCAGAGTGGCATCTTAATATTGTCCTTTCCCAGCTCATGAAAGCTCCTTTTGAGCGCATTCATAGGGCGGAGCTCAAGTACATCACTTGGAAAGTGGCAACCTTGCTCGCTCTCACCTCTACCAGGAGAGTCAGTGATATACAGGCGTTCACTACTAAAGAACCCTTTTTAGTTTTCTCTGAAGACTTAGTTATGCTCAGAACCAATCCCAAATACATTCCCAAGGCTCCATCTTCGTTCCACCTCAATGAACCCGTTATTCTACGAACCTTTTTTCCAAAACTACGATCGCAGAGAAAACTCTACACTCTTTGGACATCAAACGATGCCTAAAATTCTATCTTCAAAGTACCAAACAAATCAGAAAATCAGACCAACTCCTAGTATCTTATTCTCTTGGACGACAGGGAACAGGGGTAACCAAGGCCACTATAGCCCGATGGATTTCCTTTACAATCCAGTTCTGTCACACCAAGGCAAGAAGACCGCTGACTAGGCGCCAGAGAGCCCATTCCACGAGAGCAGTCTCCACATCGGCTGCTTTGTTTCAAGGTATTGCCCTTGATAAAATATGCCAGGCTGCGACATGGAAAACTACGCACACCTTTACGCAGCACTATTGTTTGGAGTCATCACAAAGAACCGACTCTCTAGTAGGACAAGCTGTTCTACGCCATCTCTTTCATTAAGGTGAGACCTTTCCTTAGTTATAGACAAATAGTTTGAAATGCAGATAACCATGATTTCTATTATGCTTCCATATGAATATGTAATGTGTATGTATGTATATATATATATATATATATATATATATATATATATATAAAGGCATTTACAACATGAATTTCAGTATATGTGTACATGTACTTAAAGGTATCTAGGTTCCTTCGAAGCTCACAATGAGAAATGTATGAGTTAACTATTTATATTGGAGATAGAGGGTCTTCATGCTCGCACACTCCATCCACGTTGGATACAATGTTTATCAACCATACTGCTGCCTATTCAGATTCAAGCATGTGAATTTATGAAAGATCCAATACTGGATAAGAAAACAAGTTACTTACCTGTAACTACAGTTATCCAGTATTGGTATCTTTCATAAATTCACATGCGACCCACCCTCCTCCCCTTTGATGCTCGCATTTCCTCTCAGGTTATAATTTTTCACTCTCGTGCTGGAAAATCTGAGGAAGGGAGCTTCTCTGGAGAAGGTTCTAGAGGGTGATGGTGCCTGATTGGACAGCAGGCAGGTTTGGGTCCTTTCATAAAAGGACATGGATAGGCTATGTGAGCAATTGCTGTCTCCATTATAGCCTATGGCAAAAAAAAATATTTGTTAATTATTGCTATTTTATGTACTGTGGGACTCCCACTTCGACGACGGGGATGATTCAAGCATGTGAATTTATGAAAGACACCAATACTGGATAACTGTAGTTAGAGGTAAGTAACTTGTTTTCTTCCTGCACCTGGTCCATATGTGTTGTATGATGGCTGGCTCATCTATGTTGGGCCCATGTATATTTACAATGGTGATGTGTTTACCATGAATTACCCCATGTACCCTACTGTATCTCCTCTGGGAATCATTTGTTTCATGAAATAGTTAAAACTCATTCCTCATTTTGTAAGCATGGCGGTGGCCTTAGCATAGGAAGATTATATGCAAATTTGCGATAAGCAATCCACTTGAGCACAACTTTGGATATAGCGGAGTTGGTGAGATGTGTTTTATGAAGAAGGGTCACATTGATCTTTTGTTGATCCTGGTATGTCAAGATTTGCCTGATTTATTTAGAGTTGGTGAGCCCTCTCAAATTCCAGGTTAAAAAATGAAAGAATTACCTGCCCGTATGTATCCTATCCTAATGCATCAGTAAGACAACAATTGCCTTGTTCCAAGCCATGTGTCCCAGTCAGCACAGCATTACGGCAATGATAAAGCACCAGCAACAAATATGGTTCAGTTCGGTAGCCTCTTGCCATTGTAACCCCCTATAATGTCTTCTCTCCCCTCCCAAACTAGCCATCCATGCCAGTGAAATAGATCCCTCTGTAATACCCACACCAGCACCACATATAACCAACATCCCAGCAAGGCCATTCCACAGCGCAACCAGGATGGTATTCCTAGTGGCACCATGAACACCAGTGAGCCAAAACTTCCTGGCACAGAAGAACCTACCAGGAAAGAATAACCTGTGCTATTGCAATGGCCAACTGTTAGTGAGTAGAGACACAATAGTTCACATAGTAGCACAGTAGATCATCACATTCAGTTCTTGAATTGAACAATATGAAGATATGGCCTCCATATGTCATTCAGTTCCTGGTCCAGTGTGTGTGAGTCTCTAGAAGAGCTCTGTCTGGTAGCATCAAGAATCTATTTTACGAAAGGGGGGTCCACTCAATGGTGTTGACAAATAGGTTTGTTATAGTTCGTGATCTTCAGTCTTGCTGTACACAGCACGGCATACAAGATGCCCACTTGTCTTAATTTGTGTTTAAACAGTAGCTATTCTCATCTGGCTTCCTGAACCGTTAGAGTGACATATAGGAATAGAGAAAAAGTCATACCCTCTCTGTTGCTATTCTGAGCAAGTTGTCACAATCTCTAAAGTTAAATAATCTGGCTAGTATAGGACGAGTGTTAGCTCCTGGTGGAGGTGTAGGCCCCAGAGTGCCGTGGACTTTCTAAATGGCAAACAAGGGGTAGAAGCCCTCTGCACCAAATAAAGACTTCAGCACAGTTTCTACAAAATTAGCCATGTTGCCAGTGCTCGTGGACTCTGGAACCCTGACCCAGCAAATGTTACTGCACCTTGACCTGGCTTCTAAATCCTCATTTCTGGCTTTAATTACCTTAAGGACTTTGGTCGAATCAAAATGTTTCTCATTGACGCTTTTCATGTCATCATTCAGGATAAAGACGCAGGACTTCAGGGTGGAAAGTTGTCTTTCCTGTTTATTGAGCATGGTAGTTGTATGGTCTACCCACAAGGTAAGCAAATTGAGTTTATTATCAATGTATGTGATACTCTTCTGTATGTGGAAGCGTAGCATTTTCAAATCTGGCTCTTCATTGCCCCTTGAGGGTTCTTGTGTTAACCCTGTTGTCTCAGATAATGACACTCTTATGGTGAGTCTGATGTCTAACTGGATCTTAGCTTGCTCTTGCCCATTCTTTCCCATCTCTGTATCACCAAGCGAGCCACTGTTCAGGGAGTTGCTCTCCACTTTAAGCACTTACGTATAAGAAGTTGAAACACTGTCCAAAGTCTGCCCCTGTACAAACACATATTAATATTCCGGGGTCTTATATGTAGCAGACTGCAGTGCTGTATAATCTTGTGTCACTGATGTAGTGCTCCTCCAGGAAACTTGATGCAGTGTATGTGCACGTGCACTATATTGATGACGATACCAAAGTGTGGACACCCTGTGTCAGTCTTCTGACACACCATGGATAAAGCAGTTGTGTGAGGGCCAAAACCCTCACACCCTAGAGTGCCAGTATGGTGTCCGATCAGTTCTGTGTAATTTGGGGCAGATCACACTGGTCGCAGTGATGACATTCTCCTCTCTGCACAGTCGCAGGCAGCACGTTATTGGGAGGGAGGGGGGTGCGCATGAATGGCCATCCACCCAATTTACCCTGGTATATTTGAGGTCGCTCGTCCCCTGTGAAGACTTAGAGCAGGCCTCCCATTGACATGGACATCTGCATATGCCACCAGAATGAAGGACAAGCCTTTTTTGTTTGTTTGTTGTGATCTATTTGGAAATGTTCATTTGACAAGCTGAAGTTGTACCGAATCACTAAACAGTACAGTTACAAAAGTTATTTGGAAAATATCAGAGACCTTTCTTTATGGGTAGACAGAAAAGGCTAATCATATTTGTACATATGAAGATCAATTCACCCAAGGGGAATGATTAGAAAAAACATGATGGTCTGAAGGGTGACACGTGCAATAATTTGTTATGATGCAGACCCTTCCTGTTTTAGAAACAGGACAACTCCAGGTTTCTGAGGCCTACCACCCAGTGGACCCTTCTGCCACATACTGACAAATGTCCTTGGGGAAAACACAGACACCGCACTTCCATTGTCTGGAAGGGATGCATTGGGCAGCTTCACCGAAGGAGGTTTCAGTAACCAATTATTTATGATTTCGAAACTGCAGAGACTCTGTTGTGTGACAACTCCGAGACACCTCATGGAAAGCTTTGGCACTGACCTTAATTTAAAAGTAGCATGTCACTAAAACGGTTCTTGGCTTGCCTTTTCCAAGTTGTCTGTTTCATCTTTGCCTACTTAAGTTCCCCAAATCCCAAAACACCTTTCAGTATCCTGTAGAGGCGACTGGAATAAATTCCTTTAAAAAGGCGAAATCAGTCCACCTCTCAGTGCAGTGTAGTCAGAAAGAAAGAACTCATCATACCTGTTACATATTTCTAAGAGTGCCCGAGGCATGTTTTATTAGCTAAAATGTATCTCGGATGCAACGCTTTCCTATCACCTGAGAATTACCCTTGGTTTGTGACCAAATACACCCGAAAGACACTGGGAGTAGCCTTGCAACATGTATTTCTGATTTACGAGTAGATTACACTCTCACCTAGTTTATACTAATCTACCCACTGTGTGGGGAATTGACACAGCTGTATCAACACTCCATTTTGGTTTTGAGTGGGCTCTGAAGTGTACCAGAGATCATCACATTTGCATTTGTATTAATAATCCCAAAAACTGTTGAGGGATGTTTAAAGTTATGATTTAGTATCTTTGGTGCACTATTTTCTTTTTTATGTATAATGTCTAACATTCATATGATGAATTTTGTAACGTGTGTGTCAAAAACTACCAGTAGTCCAATAAACGTATACTAAACTTGATAACTTGGCTACTTTAGACACTGCCCTAAAAACCATTGCATCTGTAATGTTTCTTCATTCTGGCTCCTTTATATACCCGTGGACCCTCATGAAAGTATAATAAGGTGAACACATTACCTGCATGTCACTGGCCTTGTACCTTTGTTACATTTAGTAAGCTGTAACACAGAGACTAAATTCGACCTAAGCTGAACAAGCCGAAGTGACACCCTCAATACAGCTACGGTGAATTTTCCATATCATTAATGAAATTACTACTGTACATACATGAATGGAATCACAATTTAATAGAGAAAACCTTACCATACATTACTAAAAGTTTTTTACTTTTAGTGAATAATATTTTCCAGCATTGGATCTTTCCTATATTCACAATCTCAAATCATTCCCCGTGGTTAGGCAGAGGATCCCCAGTAATGTTAAATAGCAGTATATAGTGTTAAAATGGCCATAGGCCTCATCCACTTAATTCGAAGCAATTTGAAAATCAGACAATGCGCTGGGATTGCTAGCTTGCCTACTCCCCATAGAGACTACCTTAGCTCAGATTTCTACTGTATGTTGTGTGTGAGAGAGTCTTCTAGGAGAGCTCTGCTCTAACCTCCCAGTGACCTTATCCTGTTACCTTTCCGTTTTCCTTACAACCAAACCATCCCTACCTTCAGCTTTTAAACTACTTTAAGTTGTTTTTACTGTACATTCACTGTCTAATCTCCTTCCATCTTTTGGGCCAAGGAAACGTCTCCTCTATCACCACCTGTCATTATGAATGACAGAGCGAATAAATCTCTGTTCGAATCCGGCTCTACCTGTGGACCGAAAAAGATCTTTACTGATGATCCATGTGAGCAAAGTATTGATTGCCTTTACCCAGCGCACAAGGCTTTATGCTGTAATATGTGTGAGATTTAGATGCTGAATGACCGGAAGAAGAGATTCACACTGTATACTTTAGAAAGGAAGAAAAAATGCCCTCCTACTTAGGGTGATGCCCCCTCATCTGGGTATGATTATGTGAAAAGTTCTCCACTAAGCGTTTCCACAAAGACAGCACAAAAAAGGGAGCATGCAGTCTTTCCATCATTGGACTTACAATCTAAAGTGCCTGCAGCCACTTCCTCATAGAAAACACATGGAGTGTTCTCTATAAAGCACTCCTGGAAGGACCAACTCTAGTCTGTCCAAAATAAACAGCGTGAAAATCTGGCTCCTATGATGTCTTGTCTCAACTGCCATCCCCAAGATTAAAAAAAAGAATGTATTACACCATTCTAACCATGGGGCAAGCCTCATGGACAACTATGATGAGATCATCGTCGACAATGACAACAGCACCGTCCATCGCAAAACCTTTGTCAACGACAACACTGTTGACTGCCTCTCCAAGGATGTCCACCACATTATACTGGCAACGAGGGCACCATTGGTATTGACACCATCCACAAGAATGACTAAATTCAGGAATAGTGCCAACAGCACAGTTAATGATGGATTTTCCTACATACACTTCCTTTTTACCAGAAAAGGTGACTGTAAACCTATCTACCCAGATTTTGGACTCCGACTTCAGGTCGGACATCAGTGACCAACACACCTCGGAGACTGCCTACAGACCTACTCAACTGGATGTAGATTATGTCCCAGAGCTTGAGGATGAAACTGTAGATGAAGAGGAAATTTATCAGGATCATGAGTGTCAAACCCTGACCTTCGTAGTTGCCAAGCCTCCTCACTCTTATGGACTTCCTTACTATGATAGACAACCGGACGTCATCCAGGTGCCTGTCACATTTTTGCCAAAGTTGCAAGAAATTATGGACACTTTTCAAAAGAACGCAACCAGCGGGGCAACATACACCTGCCCCACCCTCGATACCTATTGTACCTATTCTACTTCCGCCTCCACCACCTACACCTCCTCTGCTCCCAAAGGTGAACTCCCACAGGAAGATGACAGTGGTCATCCAGAATGGGATGATCACATCTTACGCAGAGAAGGCAATAAATCACCTACCCAACCAGATTATCCTCTGGACAACATAGCCTTGATCCTTGCTTTAATAGAGAGAGTGGCTAAAAGGTTCAATCTCCCAATGCCTTTAGTGGAGTAGCAATACTTTCTTTAAGATTTTAAGAAACAGCCACACAAATGCACATAATCTAAACCCATACTGGACCACATCTGGTTTGAAGGCCTAAAATTGATGAAAACTCCAGCTGTGGTTCAAGCATTTGTTCTACATCTGGGAAAAAAGTACACAGAACAGGACTTGTCCCTTGTGCCTCTCTTACGAGTCACCCAAAGTCAGACTCTGTTATGACAGCAGAGACTCAGCGCAGATCAGAGAACCTGATCACTCCATCCTCAACTTCCCCGGACTGAAACAGCAACTGAACTGAAAATTTGAGCCAAAGAGTTAGTTCAATGATGGCAAAATCAATCAAAGCTGCAAATTCTTTAGCAATATTTGGTCTTTGTGTTTACTAGCTGTGGCATAACTTCTTTCCATTATTAAACCTCGTTCCAGAAGACAAGAGGGTAGCTGTCGGAGTGATGGTTAAGGGGGAAGCAGTAACCTCTGCAGCAATCATTCATGCCACAATTGCCTTTTGCAATGCAGACTTCTGTCAGTTGGCAGGAGCAGCAGTGCTAAGCTGGCAGGGATGGTTGAGGTATACAGCTTTCCGTCCAGAGATCCAAGCAAAAGTTCTGTATATGTTCTTTGACAGGCACACCCTGTTTTGTAAACATGTGGATGTGGCTCTACAGAACATTAGGACAGATATGGATGCTATAAAATCCCTAGGAGCACTACAGTATCAATGTCTCGGCTCAGCCACTTTTCATGACTCAGGCTTAGGGGGAAGCTTTTATTCAGTTCAGGGGTCACCGCTGACCATATTAGCCCCCACGATAAACTGGATATGACCAGTGGTCCACAACCAACTGGAAGCAAAGGTAAGAGTATGACTGATCATCCGGTCGGAAAAGGAACGCCTCTCAAATACGCTCAAAAACCAAAAGAAAGCTTGCCTTCCCATAGACGCCACCCCTACCATCCCAATCTCAGCATGTGGGGGTAGAATTTCCCTTTTTCCCTTCCTCATGAGAATACATAACATCGGGCCAATAGATGAGGCAGATTGTATATGCAGGACGTACATGCAGTTTGTAAAGAAGGAACTTATTTACCTACAGAAAATGGGGTGGTTTAAGGAGAAATGATGCTCACCATTAATATCTTGCTACTACAAGGTACCTCCGCCACATAAACCTTGTAAATAGGTAATCCTTAGATTGTTCCCTAAATTATAAATAACATGAAGCACCCGTCTTCAATATAATATTCAAAGTCACCAATAAGTCCCAAAATGAATTCAAAATGTTCTTCTTTAGTGCTTTTTCACGTTCCAGTCCAGCCAAGCCAACACCTGTTTCATCTGGGTTATATCCCCCTTGACTTCCTCAGTTCTTCTTATGGCTCTTATGGCTGCTTAAATAAATCTCCAAGTATTCCTTTTCTCTACATGCTAAATTCCACCATGAAGTCCATTCATTATACGCCAATTCCGTTTCTCCTTTGCAATTATTTTTTATCTTAAATATTATTCCTGTTATTTGGGATGCAAGTTTGGCTTGTTTCGTGTGGACTCGCGGTTACTGAAGAGACTTTGCTATAAAAATATAGAGGATACGCTCAAATCATTAGAGAGGAAGCATCCCAAATAACAGGAATATTATTTAAGATAAAAAATAATTGGAAAGGAGAAACGGAATTGGCGATGTTTAGTGACTTTGAATATTACATTGAAGACGGGTGCTTCATGTTATTTATAATTTAAAGAAGCCACTTGTCTGCCATTGGCTTTGGACCATAAGAACGGGCCTACAAGCATTCTTCCTGAGATCGGCCTTATGACAGACAATACAATGTCAGTGTTTTATATCACCAAGCAAGGGGAAACAAGGCCTGGTCCTGTCTCAGAAGAGGTGCAGCAGCTATGGAACTGGGCAATTTCTCCCTGAGTCAGTATCGCCCTGGAACACCTCCCAGGGTGCCATAATGATCAAGCAGATGTACTCAGTCGAAAACTGTTTTGAGTGAGAAATCCAACAGGAGCAAGTCGAACTCATCTTCCAAAAGTGGGATCATACCACACTGAATTGATTGTCCACCCAGAGCAACAGAAAATGCTGGTTCTCCGGCAGCAGATTTTGGCAACCTAGAACAATAGGAAATGCATTTTCGTTCATATGGCCAAATGCCAGTGTATATGCCTTTCCACCATTTCCGTTGATTCCTAGGATTCTGAGGAAGACAAAAGTGGATCATTGCACCCTGAGTCTCATTGCTCAGGCGTGGCCATGCCAGTGCTGGTATAGTGAACTCCTCCAGCTGTCTGCCCATCTGGAGATGCCACTAAAAACTCACTCCAGGCACAATAGGGAGATACTGCATCACAACCTCAAGTTCCTGTACCTGACAACATGGCACTTAACCACTTAGAGTTCAGTCACCTGGATCTGCCAATGGATTGTAGACATATCCTGGCACAGGAATGGGCACCAGCCACCATACAAACATATAATCTCAGGTGAAAGTGCTTTTGTGTCTGCTACAGAAGCAAAGGATTTAACCCACTCCATATGCAACCTCACCAACTACTTCCATATTCACTTGAACTAGCCAAGAGCAGTTTCAATACTTATCTGTAAAAGTCCATCTAGCAGTCACATCTAGATTTAGAAGAATAGGTGACAACACATCCACTGTGTTCTCTCAAAGAATCATAAAAGCGTTTATGAAAGGACGTTTAGAGTTTTTCCGCTTTTACGGCTCCCAGGAGTCTCATGGGAACTCAACACGGTCTTGAGTGAGCTAATGCTACTTCCCTTTGAGCTGATCCTCAAGGCACAGCTAAAGTTCATCTCTTGAAAGGCAATGCCTCTCCTAGCGATTACTTTGGTATGGCGGGTAGGAGAGATGCAGGCATTTACTGTAAAAAAACCTTTATCCAATTTACAAGGGACAAAGTCCTCTTATGGTCAACCCTAAATTCATATGCAACCCTACCTCCTCCCTGGCCAGAGGATCATGTATTATTTACTCTGTTCTCACTTTATTCTATTAAATCTGAGCTGTGGTGTAGGGAGAGTAAGAGAGCTAGGACTTCCGCCTTACTGGCTGATGTTCAGATTGTTTCAAATTAGGTGAATATACTACCAAACAAACACTGCTGTTGAGGCATCTGGCCATTTAAACTCTGTTTTCTGCTAGTTAAGATTACTGACGAATCCCAGGCTGATGGCTCTGAGTGCGTCAAGCATGTGAATATACGAGCGATAACAACAGTGGGGAACTAGAGTTACAAGTAAGTAACTAGACATAAACAATTGTTCACAGTGATGTCATGAATTATGACAATGGTGAGGTGATCTTATGTCACCAGTGATGTCATCACTCATGCCATTTTTTATATTATCTGTGACATTATGGGGGTCATTCCGACCCTGGCGGTCGGTGTTAAAGCGGCGGCCAATCCGCCAACAGGCAGGCGGTAAAAAAAATGGAATTCTGACCCTGGCGGGAACCGCCAACACAGCCCGCCACTTTAACACTCCGACCGCCACGGCGGGACAAACAAACAGCGCGGCGGTCACCGCCAACAGACAGACGGCAGACAATGTACCGCCCACCCTATCACAACTCACCAATCCGCCTTTTCCGGGGAGGGAGCCCCGCCGATAAAAACACGGCGGAAACAGACTACGAACGGGAAAACGCTCACCTCTATACACTCCACGAGGAATCTGGACAGCATGGAACCCGAATTAAACATCCTACCAGCTATGGTCTACCTGCTCCTCTACCAGGAGCACGAACGCCGGCGCAGACAACAACGGTGAGTACAGCACCTACGACACAGGGGAGGGGGGAGGAGAAAAGGTTACGGGCACACACATATGCGACACACCCACCCCCCCACACCCCCACAAATCCCTACATACCAATGCAGAGCAACAAGTCAGAGTGACACCCCCCAAACCCCCTGGAATAATGCAAAGACAAAATAAATTGATCATTAAAATTGAAGTATATTATACCATATTTGAAGTTAAGTGAAAAATGAAATATCTAAATAAAATATATTACAACATGAACAATATATACATAGGCCAAAAGTCCAGCACATATTGGCTACCTTCCATTGTTCGTGGGCCAATGTGCATAAACACATGGGCAAAGCCCACACACGAGACCCGATTCCATTGGAGAGAACACTGCTGGGGCATCAGATAATAAAACTACAGGCACCTCAGGGGGGAGGGAAGGGGGGGCACCTCAGCCACATGAGTCCACGACGCCAGATCCACGAGGGGCCACCATGCCCACTGTACCATCCTGGGTAGTGCAAAGCCACAGTCTCTCAAGTCTCTACAGTGGGTGGGTTGACCACTGTCACATCCTGGGAAGTGCAAAGCCACAGTCCATCAGGTGGATTACAGACTCCACTGGTTATGGAGGAGGCATGTTGGCCAGAGTGCTTCGTGAAGCCCTGCCCGACACAGATCCGGCCCTGCCAATGGGCCAGCGGTGCTTGAGATGAAGGGCCCAGCGGAGCGGTGCTTGACAGGAAGGGCCCAGCAGAGCGGTGCTTGAGATGAAGGGCCCAGCGGAGCGGTGCTTGACAGGAAGGGCCCAGCGGAGCAGTTCAGAGACGGCGGTGCCCAGCGGAGCGGTGCTTGAGATGAAGGGCCCAGCGGAGCGGTGCTTGACAGGAAGGGCCCAGCGGAGCGGTGCTTGAGATGAAGGGCCCAGCAGAGCGGTGCTTGAGATGAAGAGCCCAGCGGAGCGGTGCTTGAGATGAAGGGCCCAGCGGAGCAGTGCTTGATAGGAAGGGCCCAGCGGAGCAGTTCAGAGACGGCGGTGCCCAGCGGAGCGGTGCTTGAGATGAAGGGCCCAGCGGAGCGGTGCTTGAGATGAAGGGCCCAGCGGAGCGGTGCTTGACAGAAGGGCCCAGCGGAGCGGTGCTTGTCACGGCGGGGCCCTGTTCAGCGGTGCTTGTCTTGGCGGGGCCCTGTTCAGCGGTGCATGTCTTGGCGGGGCCCTGTTCAGCGGTGCTTGTCACAGCGGGGCCCTGTTCAGCGGTGCTTGTCACGGCGGGCCCTGTTCAGCGGTGCTTGTCTTGGCGGGGCCCTGATCAGCGGTGCATGTCTTGGCGGGGCCCTGTTCAGCGGTGCTTGTCACGGCGGGGCCCTGTTCAGCGGTGCTTGTCACGGCGGGCCCTGTTCAGCGGTGCTTGTCTTGGCGGGGCCCTGTTCAGCGGTGCTTGTCTTGTGTTCCTAGGGAACCAGATCTGGCCAATAATTACTGCTCAGTCGCCATCCGACCTTTCGCTAGCGGGGCCCTCCTGTGCTGGAGTCCTGGGCCCCTGGGTGTCCTCCGTCACACCCGAAATGGGGCTGTTGGGGCCCTCCTGGGCAGCTTGCCTGCTGCCGGACTTGTCCGCCCTGCTGCCCTTGCCCTCCTTCGCCGAATCTCTGGGGCCCTTGCCTCCCTTTGTGGATGTGCCAGGTGACGGTGCAAGGGTAGTGTCCTTGGGGGCAGCCGTCTCAGGCCTGTTGCGCCGGCCCTTCCCTTTTTTGGGTCTTTTCCCAGGGGGTGGGCTGGCTGTCCCCTTGCTGCTGGCCGATGTTCCGGCCCTAGGAGCTGGTGGACTCCAATAGCCCTGAACTATGGTCCTAGTAGGTGCAGGGCTTGTGGTGGCTGAGGTGCTGTTTGGACTTTTACGAGATAGAGGGGGTGGGTCAGGTGATGCAAAGAGGTTCAGTTTGGAGAGGAAAAACGTTTTAGGAGCAATGGGAAGGGTAGGTGCAGTGGGTATGGGAGTGGAGGAAGAGGATGTGGTTGTAGGAGAGTCAAGTGTGCTGTCTTTGGGTGCAGGTGCTTGTGACGGAGGCTGTCGTGAGGTGGATGGCTGTTGGGTGGGTAGCTGCCTGCGTTTGTGTGGTTTGGAAGAGGGGGTGACAGACACACTGGGAGAGGACACAGGGGACGTGTAAATGGCAGTGGGGGTGGTGACTGCACGTGTGCGGAGTGTTCTGGTGGGTGTGCTGGTGATGGACGTACTGGCTGATGGTGGTGTGCATGCAGGTGTGAGTGGAGACGTCACAGGGAGGGAGGAGGGAGACGAGGAGGAGGGGGACACAGAGGAGGCAGTGGCTGTTGGCATGTCTGCATGTGGATGTTGCTTGTGTGAATGCTAGTGTGATCTGTGGTGCTTATGTCTGGATGAGCTGCCCTTGGGTGTTGATGTGTGTGCAGGCTGGTCTGTAGGTGTGTCTGGGGTAGGCAGAGGAACAGGGGAGTGGGACTGGGTGGAGGGAGGCTGGAGACAAGGACAATGGCTGCCGTCAGTGCTGAGGCCAGAGCGTTGAACGATCGCTGATGGGCAGCCTGTCCCGAATGAATGCCCTCCAGGTATGCATTGCTCCGATGCACCTCCCTTTCAACCCCCTGGATGGCATTCAAAAGGGTAGACTGCCCAACAATGAGCGTCTGGAGGAGGTCAATTATCTCCGCACTGAGGGCAGCAGGGGTAACTGGGGCAGGGCCTGAGGTGCCTGGGGCGAAGGAGATGCCGGCTTCCTGTCCGAGCGGGCACGGGGCGAACGCTGAGGGGCTGCTGGGAGGGCGGAGCTGGTGCGCTGGGTGGCGGCTGTACCTGTTGTTGCGGTGGGCACGGATGTTGCCGCCACCGCAAGGGAGCTCCCTTCCGAGGACGTGTCGGTGTCGCTGACGTCTCCACGGGTCCCCGTTGTGGAGCTCCCCTCGCCCTCCGTCTCACTGGTGAACTCGGAGTCGGTTGCAGGGCCCTCCGGGCCATGTGAGATGCAGCTCCCTTGTGCGCCGATGCCACTTCTCCTCCGCCTGACGATGCTAATGCACACATGAACAGGAAAACCAAAAAAAGGGGGGGGAGAAGAAAGAAAGACATGTTGAGTGCATGCATTGGCGGCACCGTTGGCGGAGAGGACAGACACAGAAGCCCCCTGCACTACGCCGCGCACTCGGGGTACACTACTCAATTTTTGTGACTTGGCCTACAAATCTATGGACGACAACTGCACACATAGGTTTGCCCGGGCCTTGGATAGCTGTACTTAGCACCCTACAGAGGTGGGGGGCGGGGGCACAGGGCCATGCCTAACGGAGGGGCCTAGCCTACAGAAACTGCCCTGGCCTAGAGATAGCCACAGCCCTCCTCCCCCACCCAGACACCTCCACTGTGCGCTAATATAGCAGAATGTGCTGAGACTCACCCCCTTGTGTCTGCTGTGATGTCCTCACGCGCCCATCCAAATCGGGGTAGGTCATCGCCACGATCCGGGACATCAGGGGGTCAATTGCCGTGTGGCAACCCTCCTAGGTTGGGAGGCCATCCCCAGCAGAGCCTCGGCGGTCTTTCTGCTCCCGTGGCGGATGTCCTCCCACCTCTTGCGGCAGTGGGTGCCCCGTCTGTTGTGGACCCCCAGGGCCCGGACGTCCTTGGCGATGGCACGCCAAATGTCGATCTTCTGATGGGCGCTGACCTATGTGACATGTACAGGGTGGGAAAATAAATATCATCACTTTTCTGCATTGTCGATGTGAGTGGCCCCCCCTCCCCAACCTTGCCATGTGGCACATGCTCTCATCTGTCGTGCGTTGCATTCCTCATTCGCTCCCCTCCCCACCATCTTACATCCACCCCACCCAACACAGGCATAGCCCATACAACGTGCTCCCTGTGTACTTACCTGTTGGTCTGGAGAACCGTAGAGTAGCGCATACTGGGGGAGGACCCCATCAACAAGTTTCTCCAATTCCTCAGATGTGAAGGCAGGGGCCCTTTCCCCAGTCGCAGCAGCCATTGTCTCTTCCAGACCGAGGTCACAGCAGCACTTGCAGTATAGGTCCTCTCCTCTGGGTGATCAGGTCTCGAGTGATTAAGCAGATAGAAAATGGCGGTCACGCCCGCGGCGGTGTGTACCGCGGCGGTGCGCACCGCGACCGCCGGCGCACATCGTCATTGGCTCATGAGACCCATAGGGTTCAATGTTAACCAATGCTGCTTTGCGCCGCGGTCTTCGACCGCCTACCGCCACGGTGTGCCACGCCAGCGCATTGACCTCACATCCCATTGTCACACTTCACAGGTCAGGCAGCCGCCATTTCAAGGGCCCACATGGCTTAATTTCTACAGCGTCACACAGGCCTAGGCCTTGCATTGCCACTCATACAAGCCATTCAATGCATAGCGAATCGTGTACTGTGCAAGCTGTGGTTACGTACCTGTGGGTTACTTGACTCTGTGCTCCATGTTGTCCTTCCTAGGCACCGTCCGCTGGGACTTGCGAGGAGATGGAGGAATCCTCCTGTGTACAGACCGCTGGTGGACCTGTCGACAATGGAAGAAAGACATGTCATACTGACATACAGACTTGACCGAGCCACTATACAGGAACGGTGTGCCCAGCTGGAGCCAGACCTGATGTCCCCCATTCGCCAACCCACAGGGATTCCCCCTCTGGTGCAGGTTCTGTCAGTACTCCATTTTTTGGCAAGTGGATCATTCCAAACTACAGTGGCCATATCATCTGGGATGTCTCAGCCTATGTTTTCTAAGGTTTTGTCCAGAGTGTTGTCTGCCCTGATGAAATACATGCAGAGCTACATTGTTTTCCCTGAGGTGGGCGATTTGGCTACAGTGAAGGGTGATTTCTATGCCCTTGGACACATCCCCAACATCATTGGTGCCATTGATGGGACCCATGTGGCTTTGGTTCCCCCCAGTGGAAGTGAGCAGGTGTACAGGAACAGAAAAAGTTATCATTCTATGAATGTCCAGGTGGTCTGTTTGGCTGACCAGTACATCTCCCATGTAAATGCCAAGTTCCCTGGGTCAGTGCATGACGCGTACATCATGCGAAATAGCAGCATCCCTTATGTGATGGAACAGCTACAGAGACACCGTGTGTGGCTATTAGGTGACTCTGGTTACCCCAACCTGTCGTGGCTACTTACCCCAGTGAGGAATCCCAGGACAAGGGCAGAGGAACGCTACAATGAGGCCCATGGGCGAACTAGGAGGATTATAGAAAGAACCTTCGGCCTCCTGAAGGGCAGGTTTAGGTGCCTGCATATGACAGGTGGATCCCTAATGTACTCACCAAAGAAGGTGTGCCATATCATCGTGGCCTGCTGTATGCTTCACAACCTGGCTTTGCGACGCCAGGTGCCTTTCCTGCAGGAGGATGGTCCAGATGGTGGTGTTGTAGCAGCTGTGGAGCCTGTGGAGAGTGAAGAGGAGGAAGACGACGGGGACGACACAGACAACAGGGACACAGTGATACAACAGTATTTTCAGTAGCACACAGGTACGAATCAACCACGCCATTTTACATTTACTTAAAGTCTCCTGCCTCTCTACTGTCTGAGTTCCCCCCCAGTTCCTGTTAACTGAGTTGTGACTTTCCCTTCCGTTTTCAGAGCTGTGGGCCCCACTGCGTGACCTCTGCTTTGTTTGCCCATGGACTACAGCTGTGTGACAGTGGTATGTTGTCATCACAATGTAACTGAACATTTTTGCACCGTTATGTCTAATACATTTGTTCAAAATACAAGCAGACTCCAGATTTTTTAAGTGCAATAAGTGATTTAATTAAAGTGCTACATTTGGGAACATGATTGTAAAACGGTGATGGGTGATGGTGGAGTAATGTCCATGGCAGAGTCCAGTTCTCAGTCTCACAGGTGCATTGTCCATATGCCTGTGGAAGGATGGAGCAGGGGCAGTTCAAGGTTGGACAGGGTGACAATGTGGGACAGTGGGATGACATCAGGGGGTATCGTTTGCTGGCGGGGGTCTTGGCATCCTACTCTGTCTTCTTGTGAGATCTCAGGTTCCGCTTGCGGGATGGTTCTTCTTCTGCAGGAGGTGGGGTTCTGGTGGCCTGTCGTTGTGTGGGGGCCTCCTGTCCACTAGCGCCGGCTGAGGTGGTAGGCTGTTCCTGGTCCAGGCTAGTGACAGGGGCCCTTTGTGGTGCCACATGGTCCCGCAATGTGGTGACTATCTGGTTAAGGGCCACAACGATGGTCCCCATTGCGGAACTAATGTTCCTCAGTTCCTCTCTGAACCCCATGAACTGTTCCTCATGCAGTACCTGGATCTCCTGGAACCTGGCCAGTACCGTAGCCATCATCTCCTGGGAGTGGTGGTATGCTCCCATGATGGAGGAGAGGGCCTCTTGGAGAGTCGGTTGCCTGGGCCTGTCCCCCCCCCTGTCGCACAGCAGCCCTCCCAGTTCCCCTGTTTCCCTGGGCCTCTGGCCCCTGGACGGTGTGCCCACTACCACTGCCCCCAGGTCCCTGTTGTTGTTGGGGTGGTGGGTCAACCTGGGTGCCCTGTAGTGGTGGACACACCGCTGATTGACGTGTCCTGGAGACAGAGGCATGGGCCCGCTGGGTGGGAGCTGTGCTGGTGTTCCCAGAGGGGGTTAGGTCAGGTGTAGCCTGTGGCTGTCTGTGGGGAACCGACTGTCCCGAGGTCCCCGATGGGCCGGGCTGGTCATCTGGGTCCAGGGAGACAGAGCTGCTGTCGTCACTGGGGGCCTCTTCTGGGGGTGGGATGGACATCTCTGGACCCTCAGTGGCGGTGTGGTGGCGTTCGGGTCCTGCAGGGGTATAAGAGTATGGTTATAGCTTCTGTGTGTGGCATTTCGTGTAATGGGTGGGTGGCCGTGTACCCCAGTGCTGGCATTCCCTTGTGGGGGCTTTTGTGACAGTGGCTTGTGGGGGTGATGCGTGTGTGCAGTGGGCATGCTTTGGGGATGGGTGTCCATGCTTTGGGAACGCATGCAGGGCTAGGTATTGGGATGGGTGGGATGTGATGGTGAGGCATTTGCAAGGAGTTGGTGTGATGGGGGTGGGGGTATGATTTGGCATGCAGGTGGGGTGGGGGGAATGAAGTAGTGAAGATTTGCCTTACCAGAGTCCATTCCTCCGCCTACTCCTGCGAGGCCCTCAGGATGCAGGATGTGCAAGACTTCCTCCTCCCATGCTGTGAATTCTGGGGGAGTAGGTGGGGGTCCACCGCCAGTCCGCTGTACCGCGATGTTGTGCCTTGATACCATGGAACGCACCTTCCCCGTAGGTCGTTCCACCGCTTCCTGATGTCGTCCCGATTGCGTGGATGCTGTCCCACAGCGTTGACCCTGTCCACTATTCTGCTCCATAGCTCCATCTTCCTGGCAATGGTGGTGTGCTGCACCTGTGCCCCGAAGAGCTGGGGCTCTACACGAACTATTTCCTCCACCATGACCCTGAGTTCGGCGTCAGAGAACCTGGGGTGTCTTTGGGGTGCCATGGGGTGGTGTGGATGAGGTGAGGGGTGGTGTATGTGTTGTAGAGTGTGGTGAGTGTGGTGGTGTATGGTGTTTTGTGCGTGGAAATTGTGTGGGTGATGTTGTGATTTGCCTCTGTGTGATGGTCTACTCTATGCTGTGCTGTCTCTCTCTGTCCTTCAGTCGCAATTGTGGTCGTAAGGGTTTGTGGGTGATGTGGGTGTGTGTTTTATATTTAATTGGGTGTGTGGGAGTGGTGTGTGTATGTGTCTCAGGTGTGTGTATTTTGATTTGTCCAATGTGGTAGTGTTTTGTAAAGGTGTGTGTATTTTGACCGCGCCGGTGTGTACCGCCAATGGAATACCGCGGTTAAAAGACCGCTGCGGGGATTTGTAGGTCGGAATGGCATGGGCGTATTTCTGTTGGCGTGACGGTGGAGGTTTGGTCATCGCCAGTTTTGCGCTGGCCGTTGGTGTGGCGGACTTTTGTTGATGTCGGGTTTTTGGCGGTTTGCCAGTTGCGAGTCAGAATAACCGTGGCGGTTTACCGCGTCCCCGGCGGTGTTATGGCGGTCTTCTGACCGGCGGTAAGCGCCTTTTACCGCCGAGGTCAGAATGACCCCCTATGTGTGAGTTTATGAGGAGCACCCTGTGGAGCTAGTTACAAATGTATTGTTTATCATAACTAGTGCATTTCAGTAATTTTCCAGTCTGAAATTGTAACCATTATGTCCCTGATATTATTTTTGTTTTTTTATAAATTAGCTCATATACCTTAATATTCATTGTTTAAAATCTAGTGTAGGTTGGTCAGTGGGGTAGAAGAGTTACAGGGAGGGTCCCAAAGCTAGAGCGTGGAAGGAATGGATTGCTTTATTGTTATAAATTCCTTCACAAGTTTTTTAAATTAAAAAATTAAAAAGGAGTCATCGTACCACTTCAAAGAATGACATTTTCAATAGAAAACAGATCTCATTTGTCAAAAGGTTTTTTCTTCTATTCGATATGTCATCCATGATCAGATTAGATCCTCCATAAACCAGACAGATATAATCAGCTTGGTAGTTTGTCAGGAAGATTGTGGCTGGTATGAGAATGACTGAATATGGAATATAAAAAAATAATAAACATAGGCCCATATGGAAGAATGTCATAAGGACACAGGTGGAAGATTGCTGCCACCATTTGTTTTTAAAACATATTGACTTTTAAAGCAAACATATTGTTTAACTGTTGTTCCTTTCTTTTTTACTTTCCATCTTTACATGTTTCTAAGGTTTTAACATGTACATTTAATTAGAATGTATTGCATGTCCACTTGCTTTACACAAGGAATTATTCTTTTGGCACATCTTTTGACACGCATTTTTTGACATTTTACCACATATCAAACCATTCACTCCCAGACCACCAACCCTCCCACCTCCAAGGGTGTAATCTCATGTCTGCCAGCAAACATATATTTTTCTCTTTTAGGGAATTCCCATGTATAGTCATAAGCGCTGAATTGTTCCGCCTGCCTCCGAGGATCCCGGAGCACTTTTTCCAAAATAATTTCTTAAATGTTCATGTTCGCCTTACTTCAGACAGGCCTGCAAAGCCACTTAAGAATGTCGATTTGCAGCCTAAAGAAAAGGCTACAGTGTCCACAATTCTTCATCTTGTTTGCTATAAAAAAGGACAAATAGCTAAGGCACCTGCATTCAAATGCATGAATGAGTTGAAGGTTTAGCAGAAAAAATCTGTTACAAACCTTTTTGTAATGCAAAATAAGGATGAAGGAGAGCAGGGCAGTATAGGCCACAGGCTGCCATTATAAATGAAGAAAAAGAAGACTGTGGGGCTCATTCCTAGATTGGCGGGCGGCGGTCGCTGCCCGCCAAGCGGGAACCGCCAGAAGGCCGCCCGCCCGCCCAGCGGGAAACCCCCTTCCACGAGGATGCCGGCTCCGAATGGAGCCGGCGGAGTGGAAGGGGTGCGACGGGTGCAGTTGCACCCGTCGCGATTTTCAGTGTCTGCCACGCAGACACTGAAAATCTATGTGGGGCCCTGTTAGGGGGCCCCTGCAGTGCCCATGCCAGTGGCATGGGCACTGCAGGGGCCCCCAGGGGCCCCACGACACCCGTTCCCGTGAAAACCGCCAGAACCAGGCTGGCGGGAAGGGGGTCGGAATCCCCATGGCGGCGCTGCTTGCAGCGCCGCCGTGGAGGATTCCCTGAGGCAGCGGGAAGACGGCGGGAAACCAGAATGCCCCCGGAAGCACCGCCAGCCTGTTGGTGGTGCTTCCTCCATCACCTACCCTGGCGGTCATAGACCGCCAGGGTAGGAATGACCCCCTGTGTCTTTAAGAACAGCTAGTCCTACAGTATCACATCATGCCTAGAGAGAGGCAGTTTCCTCAGTTCTTTTTTCTGGCTCCTGCTGATAGGACCCTGAAGCATTGAGTTCTACCTTTTTAGTTTTTTTTCTTAAAAAATTGAGTGAAAATCTCTGGGACAACAGTTTCACTCAGTCTTTTGACTTTCTTTCTTGATTAGTGTCTTCTTCTGGCAGAAATTAAGGCATTTTTCCCAGAAAAAATGCCTTCTCTGTTTGATAAATGCCCATGATGTGGCAGAAAAAAGGCCAAAACAGACTCTCATATTGTCTGTATCATCTGCCCGCCATCTTCTCACCTTCCTGGCTCCTGTAATGTCTGCAAGCCATTTTTCAGGCGTACCCTGCGTGATAGGGAGAAGATTTGCCTTCAAGGGAGAGAAGAGAGGCAACGCCATCAAGAAGCCAGTGGGGCTGTTTCCTCAGCCACCAGTGGGCATGTAAGGTCTGAAAGGCGTTTTTCTGGAAGAAAACGCTTTCTGTCAACGTCGAGGAGATCGACGTCGAGAGGAGGTATGGCACTGACATGTTTACGGTCGAAGACTGGCTGAACGTTGCACAAACATTGCCACTCAACGTCAAGACGCTGCACAATGTCGAAGACACCAGCTACTCGGCACATGATGTCGAGGAGTATATTAATGTCATTGGACTCACCGTTAAGGCGAAGGAAGCGTTAACGTCACACTTTGACCTCTAGGTCCTGTTCGACGTCAGTACCTAGATGTCGGAGAGGGAGATCGACGTCAAAGAGTCCCTCGACGTCGAGGAGGCAGAAAACTGCAAAACAGAGAAGGGTCTATTCCTCTTTGGAGTCGCAGCATTCCAGAGATGTTTCTTCTTCGCTGGTGCTTCTCCCTTCATCACGTTCTCCGCCTCTCACCAACACCGCTCCCCTGCCGTCTGCGACACCTTGTCCTCAACCTCCACCTCAAGGTCTGCCTCCGCTGCTGCCGGCTTCTCCGGTTCTTCTGGCACCTGACACCGCCACCCTTTCCAGTGGCGCAAGTACCACTCCAGTTCCCAGACCGCGCTCAAGATCGCGCCACCATTTATGTCATGGCCATCATACATCTGGCCGGTCATCAACAAGATCAAGACACTCCCATCACAGATCGCAACAAAGATCGCATTCTTACTGACGCTACCATGGAGATTCCTTATCCTCCACCAGAGGCTATTCACCCACTCTATCGGACACGCCTCAACCTCACTACTCACTGGTGAAGGATATCAACACCTTTCAGGAAGTTCTAGTTCAAAGTGCAGCAAAACTAAACATTCCTGTGACTGTTCCAACATTAACCACTTCAGTCATATTTGAAACACTCCAAAAACATACAGCCTCCAGACCTTTACTTCCTTTAGTGCAGGGCCTTCTGGAACTCGCCATGGAAGTCTTCCTTACGTCAGTCACGACTAAGTCTGCACTTTCCAGGCTACTAAAAAAGTATCGTCCTCCAGAAGAAGACCCTTTGTTTCTGCGTTCTGATCCTCCACCTGATTCAGTTGTGATACTGGTTGCCCGCAAATCTCACGCCACATCTTCATCTGTTACCTCTCCTCCTGACAAAGAGAGTAGACAAGGGAATTCGACAGGCTGCAAAGTCTGTAGTTCTGTGGCAACATCCATGAAGGCAGCAAGCGCAACATCCCTCTTGAGCAGATACAATAGGGCCCTGTGGGACTCCCCGCTCTATTTTGCGGACCATCTAACCAGATAATAAGTGCAGCGGAGGACTCATCCTTACTTTCAGCACAAGCATACTGCCATGAGGTATCCTTAAGGAGGCATGCCTGGCTACATCTAACGTCCCTGAAACCGGACATTCAGCAACACGAACTTGCCATTTTCCGGATCCACGCTGTCCGCTGTCATGCCGACGATGAAATGGCAAGGATGAAGGCTGAAGTAGACACATTGAAGGCGGTAGGCCTTGAAATATCAAAAGAACAACAAAGGTGCTTCTGTCCTTTCCACAACACTATCCTTCACAAGGGGTTCAAACCCCTTAGTGGCTGCCAAGTAAATCTCAGCAGCATTTCCAACGACCCTTCCAGCCTCAGCGGAAACAATAAAGAGGACGGGTGGCACACCAGCCCAATCAGGGTACTCGACAACAGCCAGCCTCAAAACCCTGAAAAGTTTCTTCCCCCGCATCCGCTAACCACACCAGTGGGGGGAAGCGTCACCAATTACCTGGCAGAATGGCAAAGAATTACAATAGACGCTTGGGTCTTAAACATTGTGCAGAATGGGTATTGTCTCAGATTTTCCACCCCACCACTGAGTATTCTGCCAAGGTCGACCACTTCTCATCTCAACCTCCTAAAGGCGGAAGTCTCCATCTTGCTGGAAAAGAAAGTGGTAGAACCTGTTTCCCTCAATCAGCGGGGAAAGGAATTTACTCACGGTACTGCTTCATCCCGAAAAACGACAAAAAACAGTTCAGACCCATTTTAGACCTACAGTTTGCCAGCAAATTAATCCGAAAGGAACATTTCAGAATGCTGGCCTCACACCAAATATATCCTTAGATTCACCAAGGGGACTGGCTTTGCTCAGTTGACCTACACAATGCCTACTTTCATATCCCCAACACGAAAAAGCATTGGAAGTTCCTGAGATTTATGTGGGGCAACAACACTACCAATACACTGTCCTACCATTTGGTTTCAAGTCAGCACCCAGAACTTTCTCCAAGTATGTGGCTGTGGTGACAGCACATCTTCGAAGGCACGAAATCTTTATCTACCCATATCTGGACTACAGGCTAATCAAGGCATCCATGTTTCCAGAAGCCCAGCTGGACTTCAAATGGACATGCAGTCTCCTTTATCATCTAGTGCTTCATGTCAATTTTCTCAAGTCCACGACAACACCAGTCAAGAAGCTGCAGTACTTAGGAGCTACCATAGACACGCTGCAGGGAAAAGTGTGTCTTTTTGAGGAACAACGCTTATCTATTCTCGAGAAGTGTTGTGCGCTCAAGGCTATGCATTGCCCAACAGTGTGCACAGTCTACACACTTCTAGGCTCCATGGCCTCCTGCATCTTTCTGACTCCCAACGCTCGCCTCCACATGCAGCCTCTCCAGGAGTGCCTGGAGGACCAATGGAATCAACTGTTGGGAAACTGGGAAGACAGGATCATTCTATCCACCAATGCAATCCGATCTCTCAGTTGGTGGTGCTCTCCAACCAATCTCCCACAAGGGGTGCAATTTTGTCCACAGGCTCTATCACAGACCATTGTCATGAATGCCTCTGTCCTCGGAAGGGGAGCTCATATGGATCACCTACAAATATAGGGCTTCTGGTCTCCAAGGGAGAAGTCATACCACATCAATTTCCTCGGGCTCTGTGCGTTGCACCTAGCTCTCGAGGCTTTTCTCCAATCGTTCAACACTGACACCCTGCTTGTCCTGATTAACAATACAACCACCATGTATAACTGAACAAGCAGGGGGGAGCCAAATCCAGAGTCTTGTCTCAAGAGGCCTAGATGATATGGCACTGGCTCCATGCTAGGAATTTGAAGTTAGTAGCAATTCAACTTCAAGGTGTTCAGAATGTCCAAGTGGATGCCCTCAGCAGGGTTCTAGATGAGAACCACGTGTGGGTACTGAATGAAGACATCGTTTAAGATATATTTTGTTTGTGGGACACACCTTCTATTGACCTCTTCACCACAGCAGACAAAAGAAAATGCCACGGCTTTGCCGCCAGGTTTGTTTAGGAATGCTTTGTGGATAAACTGGTCCAACAAATTTCTGTACTACTTTCCACCAATTCCCCTGATCTCAGCAGTCCTAATCAAACTCTCATTGACGTCAGCCAGAAGGATCCTCATTGCACCATAGTCAGTAGACAGTGACTGTGACATAGACAGTGGTTGTTCCTGGACCTCCTTTACCGGTCGCTCCGACAACACCTCAGACTTCCATGCAGGCCAGACCTCCTGACGAAATGACAGATGAGACACCCCAACCTCGCCTCTTTGAATTTGGCAGCATGACTTTTGAGCTAGTACAGTATGGAAACTTACATCTTCAACAGGGCAGTATGGAGATTCTAAACAAGGCAAAACATCCATCCAGCCGAGCTGCATATGCCTTCAAATGGAAGAGATTTTGCATCTGGTGTTCTTCCAAGAGGACAGACCCTACATCTTGCCAGGAGGATGTCATTCTACAATATTTATTACACCTAGCAAAATCTGGTCTGAAATTCTCTTCTATTTAAGTCCATCTGGCAGCCCTGACTGCATACAGAAAATGTCCTTCGCAAACCTCTTTCTTTAGGATGCCAGTCATAAAAGATTCCCAAGAGGGGTAAAGAAAGTTTTTCCTCCAGTTAGGTGCCCTTTTCCACCATGGGAACTAAGGGGGTCATTCTTACTTTGGCGGGCGGCAGAGGCCGCCCGCCAAAGTAACCCCGTCAGAACACCGCACCGCGGTCGAAAGACCGCTGCGGTGATTCTGAGATTTGCCCTGGGCTGGCGGGCGGCCGCCAAAAGGCTGCCCGCCAGCCCAGGGCAAATCAACCTTCCCACGAGGACGCCGGCTCAGAATTGAGCCGGCGTAGTGGGAAGGTGCGACGGGTGCAGTGGCACCCGTCGCGTATTTCAGTGTCTGCATAGCAGACACTGAAATACTTTGCGGGGCCCTCTTACGGGGGCCCCTGCAGTGCCCATGCCATTGGCATGGGCACTGCAGGGGCCCCCAGGGGCCCCGCGGCACCCCCTACCGCCATCCTGTTCATGGCGGGTTTCCCGCCATGAACAGGATGGCGGTAGGGGGTGTCTGAATCCCCATGGCGGCGGAGCACGCTCCGCCGCCATGGAGGATTCAGAAGGGCAGCGGTAAACCGGCGGGTGACCGCCGGTTTACCCTTTCTGACCGCGGCTGAACCGCCGCGGTCAGAATGCCCTTCAGAGCACCGCCAGCCTGTCGGCGGTGCTCCCGTGGCCGGTGACCCTGGCGGTCACCGGCCGCCAGGGTCAGAATCAGGCCCTAAATGTGGTCCTTTCACGCCTCATGCAACATTCATTTGAGCCCATACACAAGGCATCTCTCCAACACCTCACTTGAAAAACGGCTTTCCTTATGGCAATTACATCAACATGCAGGGAAGAAACTATTCCTTTTCGCTCATTTAGTACAATTCTCATGGCCTCAGAATAAAATTCCAGTTATAGAATATTAAAAAGGACCGTCTCTCAGTTGCTAACAGTTGTACAGAGTATGTACTGTCTCAGGTATTTTTAGTCACTTAAGGATATCAGTATTGTGGGTCCATGTGATACTGGCCACTCCAAGTGCTCTCTGCCCAACCCCCACCTTTATTTCTCTCACCATCTTATAACACTGCAGAACAGCTTCGCTTGCAACTGTATCATTATTGTTGTGGGTTTAGACTAGCTCGTCCCATAACCCTGCTTTTGGGTGTTTCCAGAGATCACACATCTCCTCTCTATGCTGTGAGTACCCTACTGCCGAAGCCCAACGTGTCATCTCCCTTTTCCAGGCAGTCAGCTGGGGGATGTGGGGTAAGGGGATTTCCAACACACAGCAATGATTTCTTCACCATGAGCAGGGCTAGATCAGTACATATTGTAATAGTTTTATCCTTGCTGGACCTAGAATATAGTACCACCTGAGAGTATGTGCTTACAATCTGTGCACCCAGATAAGGAAGCCCACACTTCAGACCAGAAATATCTCACTTTCACACATTCCCATAGCATATGCTCGTGTCCTGCCTGTGAGCTGCCATATTTAGGACACTCAGGGGAAATTCCGGGGTATATCGTACTTAGTTTCTGAGGCGTGAGATGCGCTGTATAAAGTATGTTAAATTGTGTATGTTTGAAACTCACATTCAGGTATACTTTGTCTGGGCGTGTGATTGCCTTCTTCCCTTCCTTATCATTAAAAGCTGCTTCACTTCTGTTTCCCATCGATCCCTCAGTGGCTGGAGTATCACCTCCATGTGTTTATGGATGGCTTTTTAAAACCATGCAATCAATTTTTTGCCTTACCCCATAGTATGAATTGCCTGTTTCATCATATGTATGTGCAGTTCAGCTTGCTCATCCATCTGCTGTGCCTGTATTCCATGTAGAATCCTAGAATACAGCAGGAACTGACACCTTTGCAGCCTGTGCTCATCCATAAATGTTTGGAAGCTATGTATTCTGCTCCCATTGTATAGGTCCCATAGTGTTTTGCCTGCACCCTCCCTTCCTGTTCAATCCTTGGAGGTCCAGTTTGCCTCCTGCATGGGGAGATCTCTAAGAGAGAACACTTGTGCATAGGATAGGGTTGGACTTGTATATCTCACAGAGCCCTTCAAACACTGTATTGCAGTCCGGTCAAGGATTGAAAAAGCCATTGACAGTGGGGTTTCAGGAAATAGGATTTTGTGTAGAACCCCTTCCCGGTTGTGTGTGACAGTGCATCTGGTTTCATTGAAATGATGACTTCCCATCCAAGAGATCACCCACTGCCTTTGTGCTGCTAGGTTATAAACCTTGAAACCAGGGTCCCCTATTGTACCTCTACCTGTTGGGAGCTTTGGTTTGGCTAGCCCTAACTTCCGTCGTGGATTCCCCAAGATGAATCCTCCCAAGACTGTGTCCAGGTCACTGGAAAATTTTCTCAAGATCACTACAGGTATGTTTATAAAACAGTACAAAAGCCAGGGATGCATAACCATTTTGCTCACTGCAGTGTGACCTATTATGGTCAGTGGCAGCATAGACCAAAAGTCTATCTGGGAGTTCAGGGGATCCATAATTGTTTTCAGGTTACCCTCTAGAAGATCCGCCTTTGTGTGGTACATGTTAATTCCAAAGTAACAGAATGTGTGCAGTTTCCAACGTAGTATCCTCACCTCCTAGATCTAGGGTAGTGTAGGAGGCTGGCCTGGCTTGTAGTGGGTACCAGAGGTACTTACACCTTGTGCCAGGTCCAGTTATCCCTTATTAGTGTAGAAGAGGTGTTTCTAGCAGCTTGGACTGATAGAAGGTAGCTATGGCAAAGCAGCTTAGGTTGAACTAGGAGACATGCAAAGCTCCTACTATACCACTTATATCATATGCACAATATCATAAGAAAACACAATACACAGAGTTACTAAAAATAAAGGTACTTTATGTTTATGACAATATGCCAAAAGTATCTCAGTGAGGATCCTCAGTAAGAAGATAAGTTATATACACAAGTTATATGTACACAATCCAAAATTAGTTAAGTATGAGCAAGAAAAGTAATGCAAACAGTGTAGAATTACAATAGGTTGCAATAGGAGCACATAGGTATAGGGGCAACACAAACCATATACTCCAAAAGTGGAATGCGAACCACGAATGGACCCCAGACCTATGTGAGCTTGTAGAGGATCGCTGGGACTATAAGAAAACAGTGAGGGTTAGAAAAATACCCCACCCCAAGACCCTGAAAAGTAGGAGTAAAGTACACCTAATACCTCCAGAGAGACAGAAGTCGTGATAGGGGGATTCTGCAGGAAGAACAAACACCAGTAATGCAACAACAATGGATTTCCGGGCCTGAGTACCTGTAAGACAAGGGGACCAAGTCCAATAATAGCGACAGTGTCGAGAGTGGGCAGGAGCCCAGGAAATGCCAGCTGAAATTGCAAGGAAGCTGCCACTGGTTGGAAGAAGCTTGGAGTTCTGCAAGAAAGAAGAGGACTAGGGACTTCTCCTTTGGAAGACGGATGTCCCACGTCGGGATGAAGCTTGCAGAGGTGTTCCCACGCAGAAAGACCGCAAACAAGCCTTGCTAGCTGCAAGGCTCGCGGTAGAGGTGTTCGGGTGCTGCTGTGGCCCAGGAGGGACCAGGATGTCGCCTTTTGGAGGAGGAGACAGAGGGGCGCCCAGCAACTCAGGGAGCCCTCACAGAAGCAGGCAGCACCCGCAGAAGTACCCCAACAGTCACTTAGAAGAAAAGTGAACCGGAGTCCACGCAAAGTCACAAAAGGGAGTCCCATGACGCTGGAGGACAACTCAGAAGATTGTGCACTGCAGGGTGGAGTGCCGGGAACCCAGGCTTGGCTGTGCACGAAGGAAATCCTGGAAGAGTGCACAGGAGCCGGAGCAGCTGCAAATCACGCAGTACACAGCTTTGCAGTCTAGCGTGGGGAGGCAAGGACATACCTCCACCAAACTTGGACTGAAGAGTCACTGGACTGTGGGAGTCACTTGGACAGAGTTGCTGTGTTCCAGTGACCACGCTCGTCAGGATGAGAGGGGACCCAGAGGACCAGTGTTGCAGTCTTTTGGTGCCTGCGTTAGCAGGGGGAAGATTCCGTCGACCCACTGGAGATTTCTTCGGAGCTTCTGGTGCAGGGTGAAGGCAGGCTACTCCCAGAGCATGCACCACCTGGAAACAGTCGAGAAAGCCGGCAGGATTAGGCGCTACAATGTTGCTGGTAGTCGTCTTGCTACTTTGTTGCGATTTTGCAGGCGTCCTGAGCAGTCAGCGGTCGATCCTTTGGTAGAAGGTGAAGAGGGAGATGCATAGGAACTCTGGTGAGCTCTTGCATTCGTTATCTGAAGAATTCCCCAAAGCAGAGACCCTAAATAGCCAGAAAAGGAGGTTTGGCTACCAGATTAGGAGGATTGGCTACCAAGAGAGGTAAGAGCCTATCAGAAGGAGCCTCTGACATCACCTGCTGGCACTGGCCACTCAGAGCAGTCCAGTGTGCCCCCAACACCTGTTTCCAAGATGGCAGAGGTCTGGGACACACTGGAGGAGCTCTGGGCACCTCCCCTGGGAGGTGCAGGTCAGGGGAGTGGTCACTCCCCTTTCCTTTGTCCAGGTTTGCACCAGAGCAGGGCTGGGGGATCCCTGAACCGTTGTGACTGGCTTATGCAGAGATGGGCACCACCTGTGCCCATCAAAGCATTTCCAGAGGCTGGGGGAGGCTACTCCTCCCCAGCCCTTCACACCTATTTCCCAAAGGGAGAGGGTGTAACACCCTCTCTCAGAGGAAATCCTTTGTTTTGCCTTCCTGGGCCAGGGCTGCCTGGACCCCAGGAGGGCAGAAACCTGTCAGAGGGGTTGATAGCAGCAGCAACTGCAGTGGAGACCCCGGAAAGGCAGTTTGGCAGTACCCGGGTACTGTGCTAGAGACCCGGGGGATCATGGAATTGTCCCCTCAATACCAGAATGGTATTGGGGTGACAGTTCCATGATTTTAGACATGTTACATGGCCATGTTCGGAGTTACCATTGTGACGCTATACATAAGTAGTTACCTATGTATAGTGCACGCGTGTAATGGTGTCCCCGCACCCCGGGAATTTGCCCTGAACGTTGTGGGGGCACCTTGGCTAGTGCCAGGGTGCCCACACACTAATTAACTTGACACCCAACCTTCACTAAGTGAAGGTTAGACATATAGGTGACTTATAAGTTACTTATGTGCAGTGAAATATGGCTGTGAAATAATGTGGACATTATTTCACTCAGGCTGCAGTGGCAGGCCTGTGTAAGAATTATCAGAGCTCCCTATGGGTGGCAAAAGAAATGCTGCAGCCCATAGGGATCTCCTGGAACCTCAATACCCTGGGTACCTCAGTACCATATACAAGGGAATTATATGGGTGTACCAGTATGCCAATGTGAATTGGTAAATTTCGTCACTAGCCTGTTAGTGACAAATTTGGAAAGCAGAGAGAGCATAACCACTGAGGTTCTGGTTAGCAGAGCCTCAGTGAGACAGTTAGGCACCACACAGGGAACACATATAGGCCACAAACTTGTGAGCACTGGGGTCCTGGCTAGCAGGATCCCAGTGACACATAACAAACACACTTACAACGTATGGTTTTCACTATAGCACTGGGCCCTGGCTAGCAGGATCCCAGGAGACAGTGAAAACATCCTGACATATACTCACAAACAGGCAGTTAACTAAAGCATTTTCAGTGGACATCAGACTTTCCTTGAGAACGCATACACACGTAGCATATCCTCTGCATATAGTGAGACAGCATGTGAGGCCTCCCCAAAGGGGATGTCCTAGTCGATGCCCTGAATCCTTAGCCTCATCACCAGGGGTTTGATTATATTGTATTGTATTGTCAGCTTTAATAGGTGAGATACAGAAAATTAGGTATTGTTAGAATGTAGAGGTATGACTTTTAGGGAGACGTTGTGATCTTTGAAATTAAATGAGGTGTGTGTAATCTGCACAGGTGCAATGATAGGGGTTAAGGCAAAGTATACATGTGGCTTAGAGTAGGCTGTGCTAAAAGAGAGGAGGCATGCAGAGGATGGAAAGAAAGGTGAGTTGACAATCAAAAGTTTTAAATCAAGCTCGGTGTTCATGCAGGGTTTTTAGAAATATAGTGTGAATTCTATAAGATAGCATGCAATACTGTGTAAGGAAACAATATTATTTGCATGTTGCAATAGCACTGTTTGCCATGAGAACACAAGCATGCACACACATTGTCACCACCCAAGGTTAAATACAATTTAAATATGGTTTCATGTTTCCATAAAATCTGATGGAGGACACCACCAAAACAGGAATGTTGTTTTTTTAGATGTCTGTGCTAGAGATGCTCCTCCACTTTCCCTCCGATAATCAGGCCTGTTTCAGTGAATTGGTGAAAAGTAATGCTTCTCATGGCAAGTAGCACTGGGCCCACTTCCAACCTGCAGCACCTACAGCATAAGCACAACGAAGCGCTAGATGTTGCATTTGGCAGTCATTTAGCATTCCTGTTGCAGAATTCAGACACAAAGGTCAGGGCCTGTCCAGAGATCCCCCTCCTGGGCAACTGAAACTGCATTCTCAACCTCACATGTCCTATTTACCAAATCTGCAGTACTCAGGAAACACAAGTAATCAGAAGCCTCTTCCTAACAGGCCCTCCGTGAATTCCCAATGGGAGCCCTGCATGCATTGTTCCTCACTTCACAGTGGTCTCTGCCTTCAAGCCCTAGGGTGCAAGTAATACGCCTCCACTGACTTGGAGGCATCATCCCCACCACAATTGTCTGCTAAGCTTTGCCAATGTTCACTTAGTTTCTGAAAACATCACAACATGAAAGTAAAAAACCATAAAGTAACATGCTGCCACAAATTGTGTTTAAGGTTGGGTAGTAGGCTAATTTCTGAAATTTACCTCATTATCAAGGCTTAACTGCTTAGTTGTCTGTTTTACTTGCAATAAAAGTGCACTGAGTGTGTCACAGGAGACAATTAAATGACACGCCTAAACACACTGAAAACGTGGACATTTAGCTCATTAGAAATCTCAAAACCTTGACTGCAAGGCTGTTGGCAGCATTGGTTACACAAGCCCAAAGGAACAGATGAGATCCGCCCGACATCATATGAAGACTGCCACAGAATGACTATGAGACTATGGGGGTCATTCTGACCTCGGCGGTAAAAGGCCCTTACCGCCGGTCAGAACTCCGCCATACTACCGCCGCGGTAAACCGCCACGGTCATTCTGACCACCAACTGTGAAACCGCCAAAAAACCGACATCCAAGGAAGGCCGCCTCATCAGCGGGCCGCGGAAAACTGGAGATGACCAAACCTCCACCGCCACGCCAACACAAACACCCCCATGCCATTCTGACCCACGAATCCACGTGGCGGTCTTTCAACCGCGGTATTCCATTGGCGGTACACACCGCCGCGCTCAAAATACACACACATATCCAAAACACTGCCACATTGGACAATTTGAAATACACACACCTGACACACATACAAACAACACTCCCACACATCCAACAACTATAAAACACACATCCACATCACCCACAAACCCCTACGACCGAAGATCAGAGACGAAGGAGAGAGAGACACATCACAGAATAGAGAGCTACATCACACAGAGGCACACCACACCATCACACACACCACATAGAAGCACAAAGCACCACACACCAACACACTCTTCACCATATACACCACCCCACACCTCATCCACACCACCCCATGGCACCCCAAAGGCACCCACCGTTTTCGGACCAAGAACTCCGGGTCATGGTGGAGGAAATCATAAGAGTTGAACCCCAGCTCTTCGGCTCACAGGTGCAGCACACCACTATAGCCAGGAAGGCGGAGCTATGGCAGCGGATCGTGGACAGGGTCAACGCGGTGGGACAGCATCCCAGAAATCGAGACGACATCCGCAAACGCTGGAACGACTTACGGGGAAAGGTGCGCTCGATGGTCTCGCGACACAACATCGCAGTGCAGAAGACTGGCGGGGGACCCCCACCCACTCCACCCGAATTCACAGCATGGGAGCAAGAGGTACTAAACATCCTGCATCCTGATGGCCTCGCTGGAGTACACAGAGGAATGGACTCTGGTAAGTACAATCTCAACTACTTCACCCCCCCCCAGCATGCTAACCCCCACCACCACCCTCACCCCCATCCCCCCAGCACACATCCTCCCTGAGAATGTCTCTCCAGCACAACCCACCCAACACCAACCCCTGCATGCCACCACAAACTATGGACACCCATCACCTAAGCATGACCACTGCACATACCCCCCCCCCAAACACCCCCACAACACCTCCCCCAAGGGAATGCCAGCACTGGGGGACAAGGGCACCCATAAATCACACGCAATAGCACACACAGAAACAATAACCATACTCTCTTACCCCATGCAGGACCCGAACGCCAACACACCGGTCAGGAGGGTCCAGAAATGTCCATCCCCCCCCCGGAAGAGGCCCCCAGTGATGACAGCAGCTCTGTCGACCTGGAACCTGATGACCAGCCCGGACCATCGGGGACCTCTGGACAGTCGGTTCCCCACACACAGGCCACAGCAGACCCAAACCCCTCTGGGAACAACAGCACAGCTCCCACCCAGCGGGCCCATGCCTCTGTCTCTAGGACAGGTCAATCAGCGGTGTGTCTGCCACTACAGGGCACCCAGGCTAACC
The DNA here is from genome assembly GCF_031143425.1 of Pleurodeles waltl. Classification (NCBI taxonomy): domain Eukaryota; kingdom Metazoa; phylum Chordata; class Amphibia; order Caudata; family Salamandridae; genus Pleurodeles; species Pleurodeles waltl. Next base: position 226,448,590 of record NC_090451.1, read on the forward strand.
CACCACCCCAACAACAACAGGGACCTGGGGGCAGTGGTAGTGGGCACACCGTCCAGGGGACAGAGACCGGGGGAAACAGGGCAACTAGGAGGGCTGCTGTGCGACGGGGGGGGAGGACAGGCCCAGGGAACCGACTCTCCAAGAGGCCCTCACCACCATCATGGCAGCCTACCACCACTCCCAAGAGACGATGGCGACGGTACTGGCCAGGTTCCAGGAGATCCAGGCACAGCAGGAGGAACGCTACATGGGGTTCACCAATCATCTCACCAACATCTCTACCGCAATGGGGAGCATAGTCCAGGCCCTCAACCGGATAGAAGACACGTTGCGGGACCATGTGGCACCACACACGGCCCCTGTCACTAGCCCGGACCAGGAACAGCCTACCACCTCCGCCGGCGCTAGTGGACAGGAGGCCCCACCACAACGACAGGCCACCAGAACCCCACCTCCTGCTGAAGAACAACCACCCCGCAAGAGGATCCTGAGATCCAAAAAAAAGACAGAGTAGGATGTCAAGACCCCCGCCAGCATGAGATACCCCCTGAAGTCATCCCACCGTCCCACATTGCCACCCTGTCAAACCTTGAACTGCCCCTGCTCCATCCTTCCACAGGCATATGGACAATGCACCTGTGAGACTGAGAACTGGACTCTGCCATGGACATTACTCCACCCCCACCCATCACCGTGTTAATATCATGTACCATTATGTAGCACAAAAAATAAATCACTCAATGCACTGAAATCATGCTGGAGTCAGGCTGTATTATTTACAAATGTATGACACATTACCCATCAATTATGTTCTGTTAACTTTGTGCTGAACACATACCGAGATCAATAAGCATTAGTCCATGGGCTAACCAAGCAGAAGTCACGCAGTGGGTCATACAGCACTGAAAAGGGAAGGGAAAATCAAACATCAGTTTTAAAGAACTGGGTGGTCATAGACAAAGTTGAGAAGCTGGAGGCTTTCAGGAAAAATAAAATGGCGTGTGTGATTCTTACCTGTGTGCTACTGAAAATACTGTTGGATAACTCTGTCCCTGTTGTCTGTGTCGTCCTCTGAGTCTTCCTCCTCTTCACTCTCCACAGGCTCCACAGCTGCTTCAACACCACCATCTGGACCATCCTCCTGCAGGAAAGGCACCTGACGTCGCAGTGCCAGATTGTGACGCATACAGCAGGCCACGATGATCTGGCACACCTTCTTTGGTGAGTACATCAGGGATCCCCCTGTCATATGCAGGCACCTAAACCTGGCCTTCAGGAGGCCAAAGGTCCTTTCTATGATCCTCCTAGTTCGCCCATGGGCCTCATTGTACCGTTCCTCAGCTCTGGTCCGGGGATTCCTCACTGGGGTCAATAGCCAAGGCAGGTTGGGGTAACCAGAGTCACCTATTAGCCACACACGTTGTCCCTGTAGCTGTTCCATCATATGAGGGATGCTGCTATTACGCATCACATACGCGTCATGCACTGAACCAGGGAACATGGCATTCACATGGGAGATGTACTGGTCAGCCAAACAGACCACCTGGACGTTCATAGAATGGTAACTTTTCCTGTTTCTGTACACCTGCTCATCGTCTTTTGGGGGGACTAAGACTACATGGGTCCCATCAATGGCACCAATTATGTTGGGAATATGTCCAAGGGCATAAAAATCACCCTTCACAGTGGCCAAATCAACCTCCTCAGGGAATATGATGTAACTCCGCATGTGTTTCGTCAGGGCAGACAACACTCTAGACAAAACTTTAGAAAACATTGGCTGAGACATTCCAGATGACATGGCCACTGTTGTCTGGAATGAGCCACTTGCAAGGAAATGGAGGACTGACAGCACCTGCACCAGAGGGGGAATTCCTGTGGGTTGGCGGATGGGGGACATCAGGGCTGGCTCCAGCTGGGCACACAGTTCATGGATAGTGGCACGGTCAAGTCGGCATCGTAGTATGATGTGGCATTCTTCCATTGTCGACAGGTCCACCAGCGGTCGGTACACGCGAGGATTCATCCTTCTCCTCGCAAGTCCCAGCGGACGGTGCCTAGGAAGGACAACATGGAGCACAGAGTCAAGCTAATCACTGGTACGTTCACCACAGCTTGCATAGCACACGGTTATCTATGTATTGAAAGGCGTGTATGTGTGGCAATGCAAGGCCTAGGCCTGTGTGTCGCAGTAGAAATTATGCCATGTGGGCCCTTGAAATGGCGGCTGCCTGACCTGTGAAGTGGGACAATGTGATGTGAGGTCACTGCGCTGGCGGAGCACACCGTGGCGGTAGGCGGTCGAAGACCGCTATACGGAGCCGCATTGGATAACATTGAAGCCTATGGGTTTCAGGAGCCAATGACGATGTGCGCCGGCGGTCGCGGTACGCACCGCCGCGGTACGCACCGCCGCGGGCGTGACCGCCATTTTATATCTGCTTAATCACTCGAGACCTGATCATCCACAGGAGAGGACCTATACTGCAAGTGCTGCTGTGAACTCGGTCTGGAAGGGACAATGGCTGCTGCGACTGGGGAAAGGGCCCCTGTCTTCACGTCTGAAGAGTTGGAGAAGCTCGTGGATGGGGTCCTCCCCCAGTATGCGTTACTCTACGGTCCTCCAGACCAACAGGTGAGTACACCGGGTGCACATGGAATGGGCGATGCCTGTGTGGAGTGGGGTAGATGTAAATTGGTGGGGTGGGGGGGCGAATGCGGAGTGCAACGCACGACAGATGAGAGCATGTGCTATATTGCAAGGTTGGGGAGGGGGGGCCAATCACATCTAACATGCAGTAAGTTGATTGATGTTTCCTTCCCACCCTGTCCATGTCACATAGGTCAGCGCCCATCAGAAAGTCGAGATTTGGCGTGCCATTGCCAAGGAAGTCCGGGCCCTGGGGGTCCACGTCAGACGGGGCACCCACTGCCGCAAGAGGTGGGAGGACATCCGCCGCGGAACCAGGAAGACCGCCGAGTCACTGCTGGGGATGGCCTCCCAACCTAGGAGGGGTGCCAGTCGTACCCTGACCCCCCTGATGTCCCGGATCCTGGCGGTGGCCTACCCTGATTTGGATGGGCGCTTGAGAGCATCACAGCAGACACAAGGCGGTGAGTATCAGCACATTCTGCTATTTCTCTGCGCAGTGGAGGCGTCTGGGTGGGGCAGGAGGGTTGTGGGTGACATTAGGCCAGGGCGCTTTCTGTAGTGTAGTCCTCTCCCTTAGGCATGGCCCTGTGCTCCCGGCCCCCACGTCTGTAGAGTGACAAGTACAGCTATTGATGGTCCAGCCTCACACATGTGCGCCTTTGTTGTCTCTTGACCTGTTGTCCGAGTCAGAAGTACTGAGTAGTGTACCCCGAATGCGCGGCTTAGTGCATGCGGCTCCTGTGTCTGTCCTCTCCGCCAACGGTGTTGACATTGCATGCACTCAACCAGGTCTTCTTTTTCTCCCCCCACCCTTCTTCTTCATCTTCTTGTGCATGTGTGCATTAGCATCATCAGGCGGAGGAGATTTGGCATCGGAGCACGAGGGAGCTGAAAGCCACAAGGCCCCGGTGGGCCCAGGAACAGACACCGAGGGCACCAGTGAGCCGGAGGGCGAGGGGAGCACCACAACGGGGACCGGTGGTGAGAGCAGCGACACAGACACGTCCTCGGATGGGTGCTCCCTAGCGGTGGCGGCAACATCCGGGCCCCCGCCTCTACAGGTACAGCTGCCACCCAGCGCACCAGCCCCGCCCTCCCTGCAGCCCCTCAGCCTACGCTCCGTGCCCGCTCGCCCAGGAAGGCGGGCGTCTCCTTCGCCCCAGGCACCTCAGCCCCTGCCCCTGTCACCCCTGCTGCCCTCAGTGCGGAGCTCATTGACCTTGTGAGGACGCTCATTGTTGGGCAGACTACCCTTTTGAATGCCATCCAGGGGGTAGAAAGGGAGGTGCATCGGAGCAATGCCTACCTGGAGGGCATTCATTCGGGTCAGGCTGCCCATCAACGATCGTTCACTGCTCTGGCCTCAGCACTGACGGCAGCCATTGTCCCTGTTTCCAGCCTCCCTCTTCTGACTGCCTCCACCCTGTCTCTGTCTCCTGTTCCTCAGCCTATCCCATCCACACCATCTGACCAGCCTGCACACACCTCAACACCCAAGGGCAGCTCATCCAGACACAAGCACCACAGATCCCACAAACACTCACCCAAGCAACACCCAGATGCAGACATTCCAACAGTCACTACCACCCCTGTGTCCCCCTCCTCCTCGTCTCCCTCCTCCCTCCCTGTGACGTCTACACTAACACCTGCATGCACACCAACATCAGCCAGTGCTTCCATCACCACCACACCCTCCTGTACAGTCCGCACGCGTGCAGTCACCACCCCCACTGCCATTTACACGTCCCCTGTGTCCTCTCCCACTGTGTCTGTCACCCCCTCTTCCAAGACACACAAACGCAGGCAGCCACCCACCCAACAGACATCCACCTCACGACAGCCTACAGCACCAGCACCTTCACCCAATGACAGCACACCTGACTCTCCTACAACCACATCCTCTTCCTCCACTCCCATCACCACTTCTCCTACCTTTTACCTTGGCCCTAAAAAAGTTTTCCTGGCTAATCTTGACCTCTTTCCCTCCGATGAGCTCCCCCCTCCATCTGCAAAGAGTCCCAAGAGCACCACAGCACCACCAGCCCAGCTTCGGGTGTCACTGTTGTGCATGGGTTCTGGAGTCCACCCTTTGCCAGCAGTGACACCTCCATCAGCAGCAAGGACACATCTAGCCCCCCCCCGGCAAGAGGACCAGGAAACACAAGGGCCGCCGTGCGAGGACTGACAAGGCTGCCCCCAAGGAGCAGAGTTCGCCCACTTCACCAGCCACAACATCTAGGGGAGGCAAGGGCCCGAGAGCCCCATCTAAGGAGCGTAAGGCCAGCAGGGCGGAGAAGTCAGCCAGCAGGAGCGCGGAGCAGGTGAGCCCCACATGCCACATCCCAGCTGTAAAGGAGGACACCAAAGGGCCCAGGACTCCGTCACCGAAGGGTCCGGAAACATCACGGTCGGAGGGCGACTGAGCAGGGAGTCCAGGCCAGGTCTGGCTCCCTTGAACCTACTGGATGTGCACCGCTGAACAGGGCCCCGCCGGGCAGAAGAGCACCGCTGAAGAGGGCCCGCCGTGCAGAAGAGCACCGCTGAACAGGGCCCCGCCGGGCAGAAGAGCACCGCTGAAGAGGGCCCGCCGTGCAGAAGAGCACCGCTGAACAGGACCCCGCCGGGCAGAAGAGCACCGCTGAACAGGGCCCGCCGTGCAGAAGAGCACCGCTGAACAGGGCCCCGCCGGGCAGAAGAGCACCGCTGAAGAGGGCCCGCCGTGCAGAAGAGCACCGCTGAACAGGACCCCGCCGGGCAGAAGAGCACCGCTGAACAGGGCCCGCCGTGCAGAAGAGCACCGCTGAACAGGGCCCCGCCGGGCAGAAGAGCACCGCTGAAGAGGGCCCGCCGTGCAGAAGAGCACCGCTGAACAGGGCCCCGCCGGGCAGAAGAGCACCGCTGAAGAGGGCCCGCCGTGCAGAAGAGCACCGCTGAACAGGGCCCCGCCGAACAGGGCCCGCCGTGCAGAAGAGCACCGCTGAACAGGGCCCCGCCGGGCAGAAGAGCACCGCTGAACAGGGCCCGCCGTGCAGAAGAGCACCGCTGAACAGGGCCCCGCCGGGCAGAAGAGCACCGCTGAACAGGGCCCGCCGTGCAGAAGAGCACCGCTGAACAGGGCCCGCCGTGCAGAAGAGCACCGCTGAACAGGGCCCCGCCGTGAAGATAGGCACCGCTGAACAGGGCCCGCCGTGCAGAAGAGCACCGCTGAACAGGGCCCGCCGTGCAGAAGAGCACCGCTGAACAGGGCCCCGCCGTGAAGATAGGCACCGCTGAACAGGGCCCCGCCGTGAAGAAGAGCACCGCTGAACAGGGCCCCGCCGTGAAGATAGGCACCGCTGAACATGGCCCCGCCGTGAAGATAGGCACCGCTGAACAGGGCCCCGCCGTGAAGATAGGCACCGCTGAACAGGGCCCGCCGTGCAGAAGAGCACCGCTGAACAGGGCCCGCCGTGCAGAAGAGCACCGCTGAACAGGGCCCCGCCGTGAAGATAGGCACCGCTGAACAGGGCCCCGCCGTGAAGATAGGCACCGCTGAACAGGGCCCGCCGTGCAGAAGAGCACCGCTGAACAGGGCCCCGCCGTGCAGAAGAGCACCGCTGAACAGGGCCCCGCCGTGAAGATAGGCACCACTGAACAGGGCCCCGCCGTCTCAAGCACCGCTCCGCTGGGCCCTTCCTGTCAAGCACCGCTCCGCTGGGCCCTTCCTGTCAAGCACCGCTCCGCTGGGCCCTTCCTGTCAAGCACCGCTCCGCTGGGCACTGCCGTCTCAAGCACCGCTCCGCTGGGCCCCGCCGTCTCAAGCACCGCTCCGCTGGTCCCTTCCTGTCAAGCACCGCTCCGCTGGGCCCTTCCTGTCAAGCACCGCTCCGCTGGGCCCTTCCTGTCAAGCACCGCTCCGCTGGGCACCGCCGTCTCAAGCACCGCTCCGCTGGGCCCCGCCGTCTCAAGCACCGCTCCGCTGGGCACCGCCGTCTCAAGCACCGCTCCGCTGGGCCCTTCCTGTCAAGCACCGCTCCGCTGGACCCTTCCTGTCAAGCACCGCTCCGCTGGGCCCCGCCGTCTCAAGCACCGCTCCGCTGGGCCCCGCCGTCTCAAGCACCGCTCCGCTGGGCACCGCCGTCTCAAGCACCGCTCCGCTGGGCCCCGCCGTCTCAAGCACCGCTCTGCTGGGCCCTTCCTGTCAAGCACTGCTCCGCTGGGCCCTTCCTGTCAAGCACCGCTCCGCTGGACCCTTCCTGTCAAGCACCGCTCCGCTGGGCACCGCCGTCTCAAGCACCGCTCCGCTGGGCCCCGCCGTCTCAAGCACCGCTCCGCTGGGCCCCGCCGTCTCAAGCACCGCTCCGCTGGGCACCGCCGTCTCAAGCACCGCTCCGCTGGGCCCTTCCTGTCAAGCACCGCTCCGCTGGGCACCGCCGTCTCAAGCACCGCTCCGCTGGGCCCTTCCTGTCAAGCACCGCTCCGCTGTGCCCTTCCTGTCAAGCACCGCTCCGCTGGGCCCCGCCGTCTCAAGCACCGCTCCGCTGGGCCCTTCCTGTCAAGCACCGCTCCGCTGGGCCCTTCCTGTCAAGCACCGCTCCGCTGGGCCCTTCCTGTCAAGCACCGCTCCGCTGGGCACCGCCGTCTCAAGCACTGCTCCGCTGGGCCCCGCCGTCTCAAGCACCGCTCCGCTGGGCCATTCCTGTCAAGCACTGTTTATGGTTCACTGTGCCCACCATGCCTCCTCCTTGACCAGTGGAGACTGTCATCCACCTGATGGACTGTGGCTTTGCACTCCCCAGGATGGCAGAGTGGGCAAGCCACCCACTGTAGAGACTTGAGAGACTGTGGCTTTGCACTCCCCAGGATGGAACAGTGGGCAAGCCACCCACTGTAGAGACTTGAGAGACTGTGGCTTTGCACTCCCCAGGATATAACAGTGGGCAAGCCACCCACTGTAGAGACTTGAGAGACTGTGGCTTTGCACTCCCCAGGATGTAACAGTGGGCAAGCCACCCACTGTAGAGACTTGAGAGACTGTGGCTTTGCACTCCCCAGGATGGAACAGTGGGCAAGCCACCCACTGTAGAGACTTGAGAGACTGTGGCTTTGCACTCCCCAGGATGGCACAGTGGGCATGGTGGACCCTTCGTGGATCTGGCATTGTGGACTCATGTGGCTGTGGTGCCCCCCCCTTCCCTTCCCCCTGAGGTGCCTGTAGTTTTTTCATCAGATGCCCCTGCAGTGTTCTCTCCAAAGGACTCAGGTCTCCTGTGTGGGCTTTGCCCTTGTGTCGCTACACTGTAGCCCACGGACTGTTCTATTTGACTTTGATGTAGAGGACTAATTGCCTCGGTTCTCCATGGCAGTGTGTATAGTATTATTTTGTTATGGATATTTTGCATAGTTGACCGATACATATCAGAGTCTATTTTTTATATACATTTTTCTTCACAATTTAATTATGTCTTTGCATTTTTCAGGGGGGTTTGGGTGGTGTCACTGTGCATTGTTGCTCTGCATTGGTGTGTACATAGTTTGGGGGGGTGGGGGTCGCATATGTGTGTGGCCGTAACCTTTCCTCCTCCCCCCTCCTGTGTGTCGTAGGTGCAGTACTCACCGTTGTCGTCTGCGCCGGCGTTCGTACTCGTGGTAGATGAGAAGGTAGACGAGAGCAGGTAGGATGTTTAATTCGGGTTCCATGCTGTCCTCCGTACTCGTGGAGTGTGTTTTGGTGAGCGTTTTCCCGTCCGTAGTCTGTTTCCGCCGTGTTTTTATCGGCGGGGCTCCCGCCCCGGAAAAGGTGGCAGATTGGTGAGTTATGATAGTGTGGGCGGTACATTGTCTGCCGCCTGCCTGTTGGCGGTGACCGCCGCGCTGTTTGTCTGTACCGCCGTGGTGGTCGGAGTGTTAATGTGGCGGGCTGTGTTGGCGGTTGCCGCCAGGGTCAGAATTCCATTTTTTGGACCGCCGGCCTGTTGGCGGGTTGGCCGCCGCTTTATCACCGACCGCCAGGGCTAGAATCACCCCCTATGTTAGGATGGAAGTCCTAATACTTTTTCATACTGTCCAGTGAGCCTGCAGGTGAAGTGTGTTCTTTCCCGTTGGAGTTCTGGGCCCAAGAGGCCTTGAATGTATGTTGGTAGACAACACTTTAGCAGACTCTTAGCTGATGGGACAAATTGAAGCAGTAGCAGATTTCAACTGTGTCCTGTCCCCTCTGTGGCAACTGCTGTTTAAATGCAAAAGCTGCTTTATTTTTAGAGGAAAATGTTTTGTTTTCTGTGTCCCTGATGCTACCTGTTGCAGCCTGAGCCCAGGGGTTGCAAGGAAAGTGCCAGGAGTCGCAGAGTACAAGCCAGATAGTGGCCACAACCACTGTGTCCCTGAAATTGGAATGATACTGTTAGTAACCTAAGAAATACTGCTCTTGCAAGAATGCTTAATGGGCTCGTGCAGGAAAGTGGTTCTAATTGTATCTCGTCTTCAGTGTTGGTGCATCAGACCAAGCCCTTGCACCAGTGGGCCAGAAATATCACCCCTGCAGAATTGGGAAATCCCAGAATACATAACATATTCATGTTTTTAGCTAGTCCAGCTACTTCCTTCTTTTTAAATTGTGTCTTAGATTAGGGACATTTCTCTTCTTTTTTAACACTAACCTCTGGTTCACTTTCTGATTCACCTTTCTGCTTGATGTCTTCTTTTCTACAGTACTCAGTCCACCTCTTTCTGTCCTTCTACTGTCAAAGTCCTGAAAAGATTGGCTGTCAGGTTATTGATACCTGTTATTGAAGAAAAAATAAAGGAGTGACGTGTTCTGTTGGCAGTACAGTATAAGTTTTTTATCAAATATGTCCGGGAGGTCAGAACAGCTCCGTAGAACTGAAACTGAACTCAGACTGCGACATAACAGACAGTGTCTAATATAGTCTCAACACCACAATGATGTGTTATTCATTGGTGTGCATATTAAATTAAGTGCTTGCTCAAGCACATCGTTATCTCCTATAATTTCAGAAAGAAGCAATGATTTCTGCAAAAATATCTAACCACACGTTATAGAATGTGATTGAAGTGGACAGGTTATTGATACATGTTTTTTAGGTACTCTGAACCACGGTGTCCTCCTTACACGTCTACTCGTTCTGCAATGTCTCAACATGTGGTTATCTTGCTCCTTTGTGTCTGCTTTCATCAACATTTCTTCTCAGCGTGGTGGTGCATGCTGTGACCTTCCATTTCTGCGGTGCTTTACTTAATTATATTTCTCTATTTATTAGAACTCATGTCTATCTTTCCTCCATGCCCCTCTCTATTCTGACATCGTAAACAGCTAGTGCTTGTGTTTTTCCTCCACTGCATACAATTCTATGTTTCTTTCTGCTGCTGCTTGCATTAACACGAGTGAACATTCTCTCTTTTCTACATTCATTCACTACAATATACCAACCCAGATTTTTGGTTTTTTCACGGTCTCTCAAATTGTAACCACTCCTACTGGATTCCTGAGTTGACAGAGTCGCAGTCCGTGTTTTCAGTCTTACCCTTTGCTTCTGTAATTTTTGAGGTATAGTTTTTTTTCCTTGATTGAACCCTCAATCTCGCCTTTGAGTTGTGGTTTGATGGCTTGTGACCTTAATGTATCAAGGCCCACAGATGTGTAGCTCCCAGAAATTAATTTTGGTAGTTACTGTTCATGTTGTTGAATAGCAACTGCTGCCAACCCAACTGCCCCAAAATCACCCAAAAATTGCATCCCTAGTTATACATCTGATGCAGCTCACTGCTCCTTTTGTACTCATATTAATAAACTTGGAAAATCTCTAATGAGGGTGTGCCACGCATAGTAGTGTAGATTCACACAAATACACTTTTCCAGCTGTTGCACTCCAGACTGTGTAATTTAATATACGTACCACATCACTAAGTGGTAGGTTTGGATGAGTCGGATACTGAGTATGTCTCGCGAATACAGGCCAGGTGGCCCTGTCATTACTTAGGGGACCTAGTCTGATGTATCTTTTTTGTAGCAAATCACCAAACCAATTTTAGTGTTCATGGTAGGCCAACGGGATCTCCAGATTGTGTTCTGCTTGATAATGTGCAGTTATAACTGCCTGTTTATATGTGTGAAAATGTCCTGTATTGGCATCTACAGCATCAAACTACACCCATGAGTAAAAAATCTCAAAGGCACAAGCAGCATGCAAATGAGCCACTCGTGCCACTGCAGCCCCTTCGTTGAAGATGTCTTCAGGTTTTTTTTTAGATATTGTGCAATTGCCCATCTATTGTTTACTCCTATCATAACAGGAGCTGCCAAATTTAATGAACACATTCAATAAACATAAGATCCAAAATGTAGAAACCACAGATGGGGAAAACCCTTTCAACAGCAAAGCTTGACAGACCTACAGTAACCAGGGGATTCCTATTTATTGACAAAGTTATCCATTATTACAATAGACACAAGGACTGGATGAGGTCATTGTCCTCATCAGAATACTTTATTTGGTTGCCGTAACTATCAAAGTGTACAAAAAAAACATATTTTGCGTAGGCTCTCATTATTCTATAGAGACTACTGGATTTGAGCGTCAGGATCGCCTGCGGTGTGGGAGAGTGAGCCTTAACCCACTACAGGTGACACCTGTCGCCCCAATCCAGGTTTTGCTCCGGCTAACTAGCAGTGCCTCATCTCTACCCAAGAGCAGGGATAATTGGGCAGCCTAGTGCACGACACAATTGACTCCTCAAGGAAATCGTGGTTACTCGGGTCTCATCAGTTTCTCTCAGTTACATTTGTCTCACATACACAATGGCAAGCAGAGGCAGTATATGTTTCAATAAAGTTTTAATGAAGCGACTACATCTTAGACAATAAAGCATGTACTGCAATAACCAGGACGATAAAGCTTAACAGGATTAGAATTGTGACAAGGAGAGTAAAGCATAGAAATAACTCTACCATATTGTCACTAGAGTCAAATAGACTAATTCCTACCTAAGCTACATTAGAGCACAGCATGTTAAGCTCTAGTTGTGCCCTTCAGGTTCTCCTGGGAAGACATACCCCATACCTGAGTAAAGGCCAGAAGTCTGCATAAGCAGCTGTAACGAAACGTTCAGCAATCAGCATACAGTCGTGGCCATTTGGCTGGAATCTCCCTCTAAAGTGTATGGTACAAGGAAGTGTTTTTATAATAAAACAGCTGATGTTCTGAGAAAATGTCACTACGTAAGGATGTGTGTGTTTCTATGGATACCAGAGACAAAACGTTTACGACGTTCACCAGCAACCTAGCTTACTGTAGCCTTGAGAGAAGCACAGAGTGCTTGTTTAAGAACACAGTGCTGGCCTAAGCAAAGAATGCCTAGATAGAGAGAAATAAAACACGACCACAAAATGTGGCTATTGCTAAAATAATAAACAAAGCTGAATTAAATATATCTAGGTTAAAGTGCACAGCGGCAGGCCTAGTGTGCTAAAATAACATTTATAGAACTATAACTAAAAGGGCTACACAACACCCTCCCCTTGCCGGTTGAAGGTGGTTCGAAGCCTGATTATGTATAAAAGCTACTAAAACTCAACCTTAAATATATATATATAAAAATGTCAATAATGACAAGTTAAAAGGACACTTTAGCATATATAAAAGGACAATTTAAAAATGTTAACTTGGTGCATAAAAAGGCAGAATTTCAAGAGTCAGAGTCATTTTGGAAGTTGCCAAAAGAATCCGGGACAATTGAGGACAGGAATTCTTCCACTTCTGCAGGTGTTAAAGTTGGAAATGCATCGGCAAGAAGGACCAAGGAGCATTTGTGTTCCATAGCCTGAGCCTCAGCCAAGGCAGCAGCATTCTGTGGTGTGCCCAGTAATGAGTTCAGAGCCGCATCCTCCAGGAAGGGCAACTCATAAGCAGCTTCCCGTAGCAAACGCGCCCTCAACGCGAATGTCCGGTAATGAACCCTCAGCGAGAACATGAACAGATCAGCGTCCAATGAAAGCAAGTGCTGCTTAGAAAGACAAACTTTCAGTGCATGTTCGAACGAGCACCAGAGGCACCGAAACACGGGCTGCACATAATGCAAAACCGGTCTGAATGACAGAGACCAGTCACACTCCAGTTGCTCCAGGAGTGTTGCTCTAAAGTACTGCATCATGCGTTCATTACACAGCTGCGCTGGGGGGAGCGCTTTCATTCCTCCTTGTTGCGGCGGGACAGCCATTGCGCCGAAAAAGTTGCAACAGCAAAATACCACCTATTATAGCCAAATTAATTGGAAATCTCCTGAAAATACTGGAGAATATTGAGTGGATGGCTGATGGTATTAAACTGAATATGGAGGAGAAGGTGTGAACGAAATGAGAACCAACAGCCTGTAGTGAAATATGTGTTTTTAACCACGGACTTTGTGTTGCACTACTTTGCAACTGGATTAGCTGTTTAGTGTTCACCAGTTGCAGATTACATTTTGTATTCAATTTAGCTGCCATTTGACTTTATCGTAGCATTAGACACTGCCATGTTAAAGGCTGCACATTGTAAACTGTGCTTGTTTTCATATTCTTTCTCCCCGAAGATTTGGGACATATTATGGAGGAGGCACGCGCCAGAACCATAAGAATGAACCAGATTGATGTTTTTTAGCACAAGCAGGAAACGGTTTGGCCTTGAGAGAGACAATTTGGAACTGGCCAGTTCCAACCTTTTTCTTTCAACTCTTTCCTACATTAGCCAGCATGTTTGAATATTTATTTTTTATGGGAGGGTTTTTTCCAGAAAGCACCTGCTCAGTAGCGGTGGAATTTCCAAGACCTCGGTCAGTATTAGATGTCAAATGCCTGACATTTGTCCCGTGAGGGTTGATATCTCTTTCTCGCAGTTGAACGGGGTCATCTTCTTGCTGGCATGAGAAAGATAAAGAGCTTGGCAGGCCCTACGGTGATGAATTTTTACTTTATTCTTTGCTTTGCATAACCATAACTACATATATTTGCTGTGTACATTGCAGTTGAGAATCATTTTGGTATGTTTTCCTTCCATTGTTGTGACTATTTTTAAACATGTGCTTTCGACCTACTAATCTCTTTTTTTAGAAACCTCGTGGTGAAATAAAAAATGTCTTCTTTGAACTGAGAAGTACATTCCAGAGATTTTTGTCAGCTCGGTCATTAGTGAAAACAAAACACAACCTTAAAAAAGTTTGCGATTCTAGTAGTACTGGACGCATTAAATATTTGTCCCACGAGTTCAGCAAAGTGTCTCGGAAAGTTGGTACTTAAAAGAGACTGTATCTCAGCTGATGACCTTGCCACCTGAAGTGCGTAGGTCTCTTGTGCAGATGTGAGCGCCACATTTTTTTGGAACAATAAAGCCTTGAGTCTGCTCAACTTGTCAACATTCACATTTGAAGTAGCAATATAGGGCCAAATGTCAGCTACCTCTTTTTGTCTAGTGATAGGAAAAAGTATGTTCCCGCAGCATGCAACAATCTTAGAGACCGAAACAACATAAACCATGCCGGCTTGCATCCCACAACAGTCTTCACTATTGAGGAGAACATAGCTGCCATTTGAAAGCACCTGGAACGTAGGTCTAATCAAGAAGACTTGAACTCCCTTCAGATAACATGCCAAGTTCGCTGCCGAAGCGTTACACGCCCGTGCAAGGACAGCTGTTTACAAACCATTGAATGGCTGACAGAAGTCTTGCATTCACTACCGCTAAGAAAGTCCTCTTTCTTGCCACTGTGACATTTGTACGAGAAGGGCAGCTCCCACACCTTATGGGTGTAATTATCTCTCAGCCTTTCATATCTGCCTACTGGAATGTGTTTTAAACAGGACGTTTATTGAAGTGTTGAAAAAGGCAAATTAATGACCCTGTGTATTAAACATTCAGCAGATGGTATTTCAGCCACAGTAAAGGGCAACTTTTCTAACTTTTCGATGTTTAGCATGACATAAGTCGCTTCCTTATTAGACATTAGTTGTTGTTGTCGCATTAAATTAAATGTAGAAAATATGTCCCTTGCGCTAACGTGTTGCCAGGGAACGCGACCCGCCTTCAGTGTTTGAAGTGTCCAACCCAACTACGTTAAAGGACCTTAGTTGACTCTGTCCATAGTGTAAAGAAGACATATCAGTTTGTGTTATGTCTGTAGCAGAAGAGACAATGGCCCTCATTACAACCCTGGCGGTAAATCCCGCTTACTGCCGTGCTGAAGGCTGTCAACATACCGTGGCCGCGGCGGAAATCCGCTACAGGTATTACGACCCACATCTCGTAATCCACACAAGTCTGCCACACCAAAGGTCAGTGATAAACTGGCGATAGCGAAACCTACACCGTCACGCCAACAGGAATATGCCCACACTATCACGACCCACGAATCAACGCGGCGGTCTTTCAACCGCGGTAATCCATTGGCGGTACACACCGCCGCGCTCAAAATACACACACATTTACAAAACACAACCACATTGGACAATTCAAAATACACACACCTGATACACATACACACACCACACCCTCACACTCACAACACTATAAAACACACACCCACATTACCCACAACCCCTTACAACAACAAAAATTCAAAAAGCTGAGAGAGAGAGAGAGAGAGAGAGAGAGAGAGAATAGCAAACACAACCCCAGCATCCACAGGCACACAACACCATCACTCATACAACATTCACACACCTCAAAGAACACACATCACACAGCACAACAAACAGCACCTCAAACATCACCCTCACCACATTATGGCACCTCAAAGACACCCCAGGTTCTCTGAGGAGGAGCTCAGGGACATGGTGGAGGAAATTATCCGGGTAGAGCCACAGCTTTTCGGATCACAGTTTCAGCAGACCTCTATTGCTAGGAAGATGGAGCTATTGCGGAGAATCGTCGTCAGGGTCAACGCAGTGGGACAGCACTCCAGAACACCGTATGACATCAGGAAGAGGTGGAACGACCTACGGGGGAATGTGCGTTCCGTGGTATCCAGGCACCAGGTAGCTGTGGCAGATAATAATGGCATCCCCCACCTCCTCCCCCACAACTATCAACATGGGAGGAGCAAGTCTTGGCAATCATGCATCCTGAGGGCCTCGCAGGAGTAGCAGGAGGACTGGACTCTGGTAAGTCAAATCTTTACTACTACATCCCCCACCCCACCTGCATGCTATCACATACCCCCACCCTCACCCTCACCCCATCACTCCAACACCTCGCACATGCCCCACCATCACAACCCACCCATCCCAATACCAAGCCCTGCATGCAACACCTATGCATGGACCCCCATCACCAAAGAATGTCCAGTACAGATACCCACCCAGACCCCAACATCACTAATCACACAAGGGCAAACACATTACTGCATGCACATGAGTAGAGGGTAACTCACCCATTGCACAGGATGGCACATACAGATACAATAACTATTCACTTACACCCCAACAGGACCGATACCCAACGTCACCAGACAGGATGTGCCAGTCATATCCAGTGCCCCCACAGAAGAGGCCCACAGTGATGACAGCAGCTCTGCACGCCTGGATCAAGATGACCAGCCCGGCCCATCAGGGACCTCTGGACAGTCGGTTCCCCTGCCACAGTCACAAACCACCACTGAACCTCCCCCTCAGTAAACAGCACCCACCCAGCGGGCCCATCCCTCTGTCCCCAGAACACGTCAATCAGCAGTGTGTCCACCACTACAGGGACCCCAGGCAAACCCAGCAACCTGAGACAATCAGGGACCTGGGGTCAGTGGCAGTGGGCACACAGTTCAGGAGACAGAGGCACAGGATAACAGGGAAACTGGGAGGACTGCTGTGCGACAGGGGAAGGACAGGCCCAGGGAACCCACTCTCCACGAGGCACTCTCCAACATCATGGGAGCATACCATCATTCCCAGGAGACCATGGGCACGGTACTCGACAAGTTTCAGGAGACCCAGCGGTTGCAGGAGGAACAGGGAGGACTTGAAGTCCATCAACACCACACTGGTCACCATTGCAGGGGTGCTGGCAGTCATGGCCAACACCATGAGGGACACAGTGGCACACAAACATTCCCCTGACACTAGCCTGAATGATGAACAGCCCTTCACCTCCGCCGGCGCTAGTGGACAGGAGGTCCCGCCACAGGACCAACAGGCCACCAGCACCCCACGCCCTGCAGAAGGAGAACGGTCCCTGAGATCCAAGAACAAGACAGAGAACATTGCCAAGACCCCGCCAGGAAATAACACTCTCCTGATTGTCACCCTTTTGTCCCACTTTGTCACCCTGACAACTTTGAACTGCCATTACTCCACTTCCTATGCCCCCTTGGACAATGCACCTATGATACCAAGAAACTGAACTATACCAAGGACATTCCTCCACCATCACCCCAGCCCAGCCCATTGCACAGCCCCCTCCACCTAGTTGCACAGAAATAAACACCCTTGAATAACAAATCAATCTGGAGTCAGTCTGTACTTTCACAAATGTGTAATTGCAACCTCTCAGAGATATAGCAATGTCAATGTTCACATTCACATACCAATGTTCGACAGTTGTTGGGCATCAGTAAACATAGCAGAAGGCAGAAAGTGTGACCCAGATCTGTGAAATGGAAAGCCAAAGTGACATGTCAGGGTCCATACACAGAGGTAAAAAGGCAGATTCAAGCGATGTCCAACAGTAATATGATATGAGAGGAGCAGTGCAGTCTCTTAACTGTGTTTCACTGGAAGTATTGCATAATGATGTTGTTTCGGTTGCCTAAATTTTCTTCTTCTGCCTCCTCTTCTTCACTGTCCACAGGCTCCACAGCTGCCACAAGACCAACATCAGGCCCATCCTCCTGCAGAAAAGGCACCTGGTGTTGCAAAGCCAGGTTGTGCAACATACAGCATGCCATTATTATCTGCCACCCCTTCTTCGGTGAGTAGTATAGGGAGCCACCTGTCAGATGAAGGCACAGGAATCTGGTCTTCAGGAGGCCGAAGGTGCGCTCTATTATCCTCCTAGTTCACCAATGTGCCTCATTGTAGCGTTCCTCTGCCCTTGTCCTGGGATTCCTCACTGTGGTCAGTAGCCATGACAGGTTGGGGTAACCAGAGTCACCTGCAAATATCGAGGGACAACTGTTAGACATCCTCCAACCCTTAGGGACTCTCCCATACCCATACACCTATGTCAACTGTGTTGGGACCATGGGCTCACCTATTAGCCACACAAGGTGCCTCTGGAGTTGCCCCATCACATAAGGGATGCTGCTGTTCCTCAAAATGTAAGCGTCATGCACGGAGGCAGGATACTTTGCATACACATGGGAGATGTACTGGTCTGCCAAACACACCATCTGCACATTCATAGAATGGTAGCTTTTGCGGTTTCTGTACACCTGTTCATTCCTGTTGGGGATATGTGCCAGGGCATAGAAGTCACCTTTCACTGTGGACAAATCCTCCACCTGAGGGAAAATGATGTAGCTGCACATGTGTTTCAGCAGGGCAGACAACACTCTGGACAACATGTTAGAGAACATTGGCTTTGAGATCCCTGATGCCATGGCCAGTGTTGTTTGAAAGGAACCACTGGCCTGGAAATGGAGTACTGACAGGGCCTGCACTAGAGTGGGGATTCCTGTGGGATGGCGGATGGCTGACATCAGGTCTGGCTCCAACTGGGTACACAGTTCATGGATTGTGGCACGATCAAGTCTGTAGGTGATAATAATGTGTCTGTCTTCCATTGTCGACAGGTCCACCAGGGGTCTGTATACCGGAGGATGACGCCATCTCATCACCTGCCCCGGCGGAAGTGCCCTATGGAGGAGAAGGGTGAGCAGAGGGTCATACACCACATAGTTTTCACAAGGATGTTTAGAACAATCGTAATCAGTGTGTGGCGCTGTCTGTCCGTATTCCTGCCCAAAAGTGCTGTGACACAGTTAGTTGCCCTGCCATTTGCCCCCTTGAAATGGCGGCTGACTGACCTGTAAGGAGGGACAAGGGGAAATGAGGTAACTGCGGTGGCATTGTGCAGCGTCGCGGTAGGCGGTCGAAGACCGCGGCACAAATCAGCATTGGTTATCATTGGGCCCTATGGGTTCCAGGAGCCAATGATGATGTACGCCAGTGGTGACGGTACGCATCACTGCGGCCGTGACTGCCATTTTCTATCTGTTCACTCACTTGATACCTGACCTTCAACAGGAGAGGACCTACACTGCAAGTGCTGCTGTGACCTCAGTCTGGAAGCGACAGTGGCTACAGTGTCTGGGGAAAGGGCCCCTGCCTTCACCACGGAGGAGTTAGACAAGCTGGTGGATGGGATCCTCCCCCAGTACACGCTACTCTACAGTCCTCCAGACAAACAGGTGAGTACACTATTAGCATGATGCATGGGACATGAATGTATGGAGTGGCGTGGATGGAAGATACAGGGGGTTAGAGGCCAGCATGTGAGGATGGTGAGTGTATATTTTTCTGGGCCAGGGTGGGAGGTTTGTGTCCAATGAGTAAGAAGAACCGGACGGGGGAGTAACATCCATTCTTACTTCACTTTTCCTCTAGGTCAAAGCCCACCAGAAGAAGGGTATTTGGCATGCCATCGAGAAGGAAGTGCGGACCCTGGGGGTCTACCATTGACGGAGCAACCACTGCCGGAAAAGATGGGAGGACCTGCACCGCTGGACCAAGAAGACGGTGGAGACCCAGCTGGGGATGGCCTCCCAATGTGGAAGGGGTGCCTGTCGCACCATGACCCCCCCTGATGTACCAGATCCTGGCGGTGGCATATTCTGAGTTGGATGGGCGCTTGAGGGTATCACAGCAGCCACAAAGGGGTGAGTACAGTCTCATTCAGCTGACTGTGCGCTTTATGAGGTTTCTGGGTGGGGGAAGTGGGCTGTGGGTTCCCCTAGGCCCTGGGCAGAGGCGCCAAGGTAGATCCATTGTTTGGCAGGCTCAGTGGCACTCCAAACCCAAAAGTGGTAGTGGCCCTCTACACCTAGTCAGGCTCCTGTGAGTTCCAGCTGTGCATCAAATGGGTCTAGGCAGAGTCCCCCATGGGCATGTAATTTCCCCCTGAACTGTTAGTGCATGGGCTAGTGCATAGGGCTGCTCCCTGTGTGTTGTGTCCGCCAACAGTAGTGGTGTTGCAGGCATTGACCATGTGTCTCTTCTGTCTTTCCTCCCCTTTTTGTTTTGTCACCCTGTCCTTCTGTGCATTTGCATCATCAGGCGGAGGAGCATTGGCACCGGAGCAGGAAGGAGCTGCAACCCACATGGCCCTGGGGGGTGAATTTACGGAGTTTGAAGGCACCAGTGGGACGGAGGGCGAGGGGAGCTCCACGACAGGGACATGAGGAGACACCAGCAACAGCGACTCATCCTCTGATGGGAGCTCCCTTGCGGGGGCGGGCACCTCTGTACCCACCGCATCAACAGGTACAGCCGCCAGCCCCCCTACCAGCACCGCCCTCCCAGCAGCCCCTCAGCGTGTTTCCCGTGCCCGCTCACCCAGGAGGGTGGGCATCTCCTTCGCCCCAGGCACCTCAGGCCCTGCTCCAGTCAGTCCTGCTGCCCTCAGTGAGGAGGCTAATGACCTCCTGAGATCCCTCACTGTTGGGCAATCAACCATTTTGAATGCCATCCAGGGTGTCGAGAGGCATTTGCAGGAAACAAATGCATACCTGGAGGGCATTCATTCTGGCGTGGCAGCCCAACAGAGAGCATTTCAGGCTCTGGCATCAGCACTGATGGCAGCCATTGTCCCTGTGTCCAGCCTCCCCCCTCCAACTTCCACTACTCAGACCGAATCCCGTGTACCTCAGCCTATCCCAAGCACACCATCAGACCAGCATGCACACTCATCAACACACAAGAGTGGACATGGCAAACATAAGCACCACACATCCCACAGGCACTCACACAAGCACCATCCCCATGCAGACACGCCAACATCCACTGCCTCCACTGTGTCCCCCTCCTCCACGTCCTCCTCCTCCCTACCAGTCTCGTCTCCACTCACACCTGCATGCACTACATCCTCAGCCACTACCTCCTTCACCAGCACGCCCATCACTACACACCGCTCACGTGCAATCACAACCACCATTCACACGTCCCTGTGTCCTCTTCCAGTGTGTCTATGAGCCCTCCTCCCAAACTACACAAACGCAGTCACACACCCACTCAACAGCCATTCACCTCACCACAGCCTCCAGCCCATGCACCTTCACCCAAACTCAGCAGACGTACACCTCCTACAACCACTACCTCTTCCTCCACTCCCAAACCCCACCTCCTCCATCTTCCCGTCCCAGTGTTTCTAAAAAACTTTTCCTGGCTAACATTGACCTCTTCCCTACACCTCCCCCCGTCCTCCCCCTATTGCCAGGATGTCCAGATCCCAGCCAAGCACCTCAGCCACCAAATCCTCAGCACTGTGGTCCCTGCAAGTAACATCGTGGGCGGCACCCATCAGGGCTGCCAGTGTGCCACCTTGCGAGGCCAAGGATCACCCTATTCCACCACCTGCCAAGGTGAAGGAGGGCCCACATGCCGTTGGGAAAAGCCGCACCAACCACCCAGCAAGGCCTCCTTCAAGACAAAAGGAGACATTGCCAAGGTCACTGCAGCGACTTCCAAGGTGGGGATGGGACACAAGGCTAAAGGGAAGTCAGCTCTTGCACTGAACCTCCGGCTGAGGGACTGGTGTCACCCCTTCTGCTAAACAGAACAGCAACCTGTACGGCGGTGACCACTGCCGCAACCACCGCCACCTGCACATCTGCTGCCTCAGCAACAGTCCCCAGCATCATCCCCAGTGGGCAGCTGTCCGAGGCTGCAGGAGACGTCCTGGTGTCTCCCTCCACAGGTGCTGACACATGCACCACCTGCAGCATCTCCGCCACAGACACCGCCGCAACCACCACCACCTGCCCAGCGATGTGCACAGACAGTGCCACCACGGCCGACATGGACAACATTCCCAATGGGCAGCCGTCCAAGACTGCAGGAGACATCCTGGACCCTGCACAGACTACATGAGGCACCACAACTAGCACTGTTAGTACCAGCAGTTGGCAGGCAAAGTCGCAGCAGGGTGGAGTGTGTCTCTGACTCCATCGAGTATCATGCTACCTGTTCCCAGGAAATGTCGTGGCACATACACCCAGGTGAGGGAATGGGAACTGCCACACCCCAGGTGCAGCACTCTGGGCACCATGCCCCCTCCAGAGCCAGTGGTGAATAGCATCCACAACCTCAGTCTTTGGCAGGATGAAGCACACTGGGCACAAAGCCCCCTCCAGAACCAGTGGAGAACAGCATCCACTCACCCAGTCCTTGGCAGGATGAAGCACTCTGGGCACAAAGCCCCCTCCAGAACCAGTGGAGAACAGCATCCACTCACCCAGTCCTTGGCAGGATGAAGCACTCTGGGCTTAAAGCCCCCTCCAGAACCAGTGGAGAACAGCATCCACTCACCCAGTCCTGGGCAGGATGAAGCACTCTGGGTACAAAGCCCCCTCCAGAACCAGTGGAGAACAGCATCCACTACCCCAGTCCTTGGCAGGATGAAGCACTCTGGGCACAAAGCCCCCTCCAGAACCAGTGGCGAACAGCATCCACTCACACAGTCCTTGGTAGGATGAAGCACTCTGGGCACCATGCCCCCTCCAGAACCAGTGGCGAACAGCATCCACTCACACAGTCCTTGGTAGGATGAAGCACTCTGGGCACCATGCCCCCTCCAGAACCAGTGGAGAGATACATCCACTCACCCTTTCATTGGCAGGATAAAGCACATTGGGCACAAATCCCCGTCCAGAACCAGTGGTGAAAAGCATCCACTAGAAAGACTGTGGCTTTTCACTCCCCAGGACCAATCACTGGGCAAACCACCCACTTGAGAGACTTGAGAGACTGTGGCTTTGCACTCCCCAGGGCCAATCAGTGGGCAAACCACCCACTTGAGAGACTTGAGAGACTGTGGCTTTGCACTCCCCAGGACCAATCAGTGGACTAACCACCCACTTGAGAGACTTGAGAGACTGTGGCTTTGCACACCCCAGGACCAATCAGTGGGCAACCCACCCACTTGAGAGACTTGTGAGACTGTGGCTTTGCACTCCCCAGGACCATTCTGTGGGCATGGAGCCCCCTCGTGGAGCAGTGGCGTCGTCCCTTCATCCGGCTGAGGTCCCCCCTCCCCTTCCCCCTGAGGTGCCTGTTTATTTTTGACCTGATGCCCCAGCAGTGTGCTCTCCGTTTAGGGGCAGGTATCATGTGTGGGCTTCACCCATGCATTTTGGGACCACTGGTCCACGGACAATGATTGGAACACTATACGGACTTGTGTAGTTGCTGTACATATTTGTATATAATGATCTGTTACAGACCTGTTTCCAGATCGGAATTTTCAATAATTACACTTGTTACAATCATTTCCTTTTGTCCTTCCGTTCTTCCAGAGAGTTACGGGGTGTATATGTAATGTTGCATGTATTTGTGTGTATGATGTTGTGGGTGAGGGTGGCGGTGTTGCGTGTGTGTGTGTGTCACTCTCTTTTTCCTCCCCACCTCCTCTGTGTGCTAGGTGCAGTACTCACCGTGGTCGTTGCCGCCGTCTTTGCTGCTCCTGGTAGAAGAGGAGGTAAACCAACATTGGTACCACCTGTAACTCAGGCTCCATGGCGTCCTGGTTCCTCGTAGGGTGTCGAGAGGTGAGTGGTTTCCCTTCTGTGTACTGTTTCCATCGTGCTTTTGATGCTTTTGATGGCGTTGGTACCGCCCCAGAAAAGCTGGCGGATTGGAACCGCCCCAGAAAAGCTGGCGGATTGGTGCCTTGTAATACAGTGGGCGGTACATTGTCTTCCGCATGTCTGTTGGTGGTTACCACCGCGGTGTCTGTTTCTACTGCCGTGGCGGTCAGAGTGTCAAAGTGGCTGTCTGTGTTGGCGGTTTCCGCCATGGTCGTGATCCCATTTGTTTTTCCGCCAGCCTGTTGGCGGTATTAGCGCCGCTTTAACACCGACCGCCAGGGCTGTAATGAGGGCCAATGTTATTTAGGGTGTATATCCGGTCGGACAGGGTATTAATCCCATTATCTACAAACAGCTAATGCCTTCTGTAAATTTTCCTGGTCTATTTGCCTTAACCGGGCAGCAGCTTCTTGTTGGGAAAGCTTCCAAATTTCATTATATACTTCATATAAGAATCGCTTTCTGCGTTGTTTTCTGGGGCCTAACAGAAAGTCCTGTAAATCAGTGTTATTAGACAGGAGACTGAGGTGTTCTCTAACGGCATCTAGTGAGAAACTCTTCAACCATTGCTGGCATACTTTCCCTACTCTGTATGTTGTTACTATACCTGCATGTTCGGATGATACATAACAAGGGTCCGGCCTATCAGTTCTAAAAACCCCTGTGGAGTTTATAAAACGTTCATGACACCCATTGATATCTATTGGCCACAATAACCACCCATGAGGAGGCTATGGTGAAGCATTAAGTGTCCATAATAATTATAGCAAAACATATCACCATCAATCTCTTTAGATTGATAAACATCTTCACTTTCAAATGCAGTATAATACTGCAATTCAATCATCATAGAATCAACTGTTTTCACATCCCAATCATCAGACACAACTCTGGGTATTATTACATCGTTCATTGAAAGTTTTAACACATATGGTATTTGAATGACCTCTGTCAGGCCGTATATATCAAATGTTACTTTATCCCAAACAATCCCATCAGGAATTGGAATAGGGGAAATGTTCACAAAAGACAAGTCTCTGCGGACCTTATGAGAAGAAAAATGGGGTTTCAGGACCTCATCCACCAGTTCAACTGTTGATCTTTCAGGAAGAAAATGACCGTGTATTAATAAAAAGAATATTATGACAAACCCAATCCAGAGTAGGAAAGGAAGTATAGTCAAGGAAAGCCACAGATAGTTCCATGGAAGAATAAAGTAGGTTGCTTTAAGCCAGTTTATCAGCTTACGTGTTTTTCACAGTTTAGATGTAGATTAGACGAATGAGTCCGAAACGGTGTCATTGATGTCGGCAAAGTATCCAGAAGCAGTGTGTGCAAAAGCTGGAGCCGTGTTCGTAGGTGGAGAACCGGTGGGGGTTTCCTGCGGTGGTTCAGAATAAATGATGCCATCCGTCTGTGTTAAAGTTGTGTCAAACCGATCAGTTATTTCTGTATTATTTGTTGAAACAGATGTCAGTGGAACTAATGCAAGATCATTTTCCACCCTCCCCAAGCTCAAAGAGGTGTCTGTGTTGCTGCTCACAACTTGTAGAGGGACTTCTTGACCAGTAGTGAGAGGTACTCGGGAACTACTGGCTATTCCTCTTGGTCTGCTGTGCAGGATCGGCCACATAGTGTAACTTGACAATGTCGATAGATACAAAGCGGTTTTCTTTAGCACCAGCCAACGGTGGTAGTATGACAGTTCTGGTACCGTTTATTCCCAGGAATGGGACCGGTGCACGATAAGAAGGACCAAACTCCTTTTTCACAGCGACCTTTTCACATACTAGATCCCCAATTTTAGGAATCCAGTCGGTAGTTGTCACTGGTAGATCCATAATTCCTGTGGAGGCAGCACTGGCAGAAGCGTTGTTGTCACGGAACTGTTGTAATTCCTATAAGATAGTGACATGTTAATTTATGTCAAAGGGTGTTCCTGTCGCCTCCACACCAGGACCATCAAGATCTGGAACATACATTTGAGTTCCGAACAGGCACTCATATTAAGTATGACCCCCCCCAGGCACCTTCTAGGCAGATTATTAAGTGCTCTCTGGACTCCATACACGTGGTTAAGCCAACTATGACCCGTACCTAAGACTCTGGCTGTTAAAGACTACTTTAAATCTGAGTTTCGTTGCTCCTCAACACCATTTCCCTCTGGATGAAATGGAGACGAGTAATGAAGTTGGACCCCTAGCAAAGCCATGGCGTCCCTGAAAGCCCTTGTGGCCCTGGTCCAAGGAGAAAGTCACAACTGCATATGTACCGCTAAATACTCGCAAATCTTTAATAACAATCCGAACATCAACCAAGCGTTGTGGCCACACCCGTAGAAATCTGGAGCAGGAGTCAACAGCTTCTAAAATGTATTTGTATGCACTGTCCGATGTTAGGGGACCACAATGGTCCAAGTACACACATTGTAATGGCTTGTTGGAAATTAGGAGAGATGTCTGCGGTGGGCGTGTAGCAGTGGAAACCTTAATTTGTTGGCAGATGTCACAGCAAAGGACATACTGCTTTGCCTGTTTGTATAGACCTGGCCACCAATAACGTGCTTGCAACGATGTTATTGTAGCCGCCACACCAACATGGACAGATGCTACCCCCCTCATGTGCTGCTTTAATCAACTCTGATTTTATATCTTTGTTGGGAATTGCTCGAACCCCTACGCCGGGTATTGTTACCTTAGCTTTTAGGCAGCCTACTATTCAGTAGGAATATTTAGCAGGAAATGCTTTTGGGCAGGGTGTACCGTCAGCCGTAGCTTTCATGGCAGACCACATGTCATCATCCGGTTTCGCACCTAAGCGGGTCACTACAGCAACAGTGGCCGTAGCTACTGCTGACTTTGCGGTTTCATCATCCAGTGTATTTCCAGCAACGTGTATTCCAAAGCACTGGTGTCCAAGTGTATGTACAACGTGGACATTTGGTAGTGTTTCTTTCAGATCCGCTACTTCCCCCACAGAAGTCTGTGTTTAATGGTGTTGCCTTCAGAATCTCTGAACCCATTCTGACACCAGGTATGTAGGTATTCATTAAAGGACTGGACACAGTAGTACAAAACACAAACAATCAGTGTTAACTGTGCATGATCCGTATGTCCCAGTGCCATCACCAGAGCCTTTAGCTCTGCTAATTTTGCTGTACAATCCCTTAGGGTTTACGTGTACGTATGTTGGGGACAAAATGTATTATCCTCCTTACAGCTGCTTATGACTGCGCAAGCAGCGGAGTATTGAAGTTTTGTGCCAATTGCAGTTTGCGCTGAGCCATCGGTGTACATGACTCTTTGATATTGATCAATAGGCATTGTGTGTGCTGGAACTGGGTATTCTAGTTCATATTGCAAAAAAAAGTTAGTAATTTTGGGTCAAAAATGAGGTCTACATTAGTGGATGTCAAAGATGTTGCCCATTGAATCCAACGTGGATGTAATGCTTTAGCGTTTGGAACGCTAGCTTTGGTAACAGCCTCAAGGGCTGGGATTGGGGAAACAACAATAATGTGTTTGCCTCGGGCTAGTGGTCTTTCTTTAATGACGGCCATCTGAATAGCAGTGAGAATTTTCTCTGTGGGAGCAAAGCGTTGTTCTGCTGCTGAGTACAAATGTGATTTATATGCTATCGGGACAGTCTCACCCTCATTAAAGGTTACATAGGTAAAACCAATGGCACCAGCAATTAACCAGATGTGTTTTGTTATCCCTTGTATGTAAGTGTTGTGCTTCAAGCATGTCTGTTTGCAAAGTTCAGAGAATGCATGTGTGTTCGACAGTCCAATTTTTTTTATGTGTGATGCATAATCAGGAATGTAAGTTCTGCCGAAATTTAGGAAACCCAATAGAGATAGGAGTTTTTTAATGGTATTTGGAGGTTGTAATTGTGCACATTTTTTCCAAGAATTGTGGCGCTAGGCTCTTTCCTTCACTTGATAGCTCATATCCTAGAAAAAGGGCGCTAAAGAAGGCTATTTTAGTTTTTTTTAAATTGAATTTGTAGCCAAACTCAGCAAATCCTACAACAGTGCAGGCTACCCATCTTAAATGTTGCAGCAATTCATCATCTGTTAGATAGATATCATCAACATAGGACAATGCTTCAGGATCTGTGTCGTTCAATATTGAAGTCACACGAACCACGAACAGTCCTGGAATGTTCTTGTACCCCTGGGGTAAACAACAGAATTTTTGTGGGAGCCTACTGCGCTGAAACGTGTTAAGTCTCTACTTTCAGGCGCTATATTTTGGCAGAAGAAAGCATTGGACATAACTAGTGTTGTTTTGTAATTTTTACTCACTATGTTGTTCATAAGTGCTGTGCTATGCGAGTTTTGTATAGCATATGTGCGCGTATGACTGTTTAAATTTCTGTAGTCTAAGACTATTCTGTACGAATGGTGCGGTTTAGCTACTGGGAATAAGGGATTATTCATAGGTGAAACACAGGGTTCAATTACGCCCTGGTACTCTAATTGTGTGAGGATTTCCCTCACAGGTGCTTTTACATCATGTTTTATTGGATACTGGGGTTGTGGTTGGGGTTGATTTTTAATAGGAATTACATGATAGGGGGAATCTTTGTCCCATTCTACGTGGTTGCGATATAACGCGGGTGCCTGCGCCAATGCCCAATCAATGGCGTAGGATTCCGCGAGCTCCTCAGGAACAATGGGCGAGAAAGAAGGTTTGATAACATCTTCCCCTCATGGGCAAGTGCGGACAAATTCAGGTGGCCAAACCTTTTCGGCCAGCAAAATATCATATGTGTTTACGACGCTGTCCAAAAGATTACGGTATTGTGCGTTCAGTGCCTCCTCCTAACTATAACATTATTTGGTACACCCTATCAGGCGTGGAGATACGCATATCCACAGTTTCTACTTGAAGGAAGACATCAGTTGCTTTCACCTCCAGATGCTCTAGAAGATTCCAGCAAACTATTGTGACCTCTGCCGCGCTGTCTAGTAGCGCTAGTGCTCACTCCTTGTTCTTCAAGAGAGCCATATTCTTGAGTGGCATGTCGAATTGCAACTGCTGCCACCTTTTTCTTTTTGAATTGTGGTTTTTGTTGGGGACGTTTCTCTTCCTTTTTAACAGTAACTTCTGTTGAGCGTTGTGATTCCTGTCTCTGTTTCACGTACTCAGTTCTTCTCACTGACAACCCACCTCTCGCACTGCGTTTTTCCAATGAGTCCTGAAAGGAACAAGATTGGCGTGTATCAGTATATTGATATCTGTCAGGCGTTTTTATATTGTCTCTATTTCTGAGATTATATCTATTCTGTGGGGTCTCCATGTGCGGAAATTCTCCCCTTTCTTTTTTAGGAGTTTCTTGTTTTTTATCCCAGTGTTTCTTAGTACCCTCATGAGCTTGCTTAGTAGAATCTTTATTAGATTTACCCTGAAATTGTGGTTTTGTTGGTCTGGCCCCCAGACTATCTCGACCAATGCTAGAGTAGGTCTCCGTGATAATCTTTGGCAGCTTGCGTTCTTGATCCTGGGGAGGAACGTCCGGGAGCTGCATGTGCACTGCTAATGCGACCGTTTCCCCTTTAAGGCTACTTAAAATAATTGAGGAAACTGTGGCAAAGTTGCCCATTAATGGCATCCCCAGGTCCAGGGCCGGGGCAGCCCAGTATTCATCTTGAATTTGTTTCACCACTTCCGGTAAATTGGCAAGTGTCGGTGTACCGTGTGCGGTAGTGTAGAGCGTGGCAAATACCGTGCTTCATGTATTACAGTTATCTACTCTGGGAACCATCCCAAATGGCAAGCACATAGTAGCCTGTGTTTATCCTGAGGTCTTGTATGGGGAAATACTGCTTCCAGCGCATTTATTTTTGAGCTAACCAAAACTGAATTTCTTCTAGTTTGGTGGGTACTTTACCCATAATCAAATGTACAGTCACAGGGTTAATACCTGGCATTACTGCATGTGGTTGCACCGGAGCAGCACATACTGGGTTTGTGTTTAATGTTTGCATTACAAACTGTACTAACCATCTGTATGTTGCCGTCAGCTCAGCATATAAGTGACGGACTTCAGCTGCCATTAGGTTCGCTGCAGCTGGGTGAGGTGTATATGTGTCTAACAAAGGCCAGGTAGGATCTTCATTACTTAGAGGACCTAAGCTAACGTATAACATTGTGTGGGGTAGGGCGCCATCAAGTCAATTATTATGTTCTTGATAAGATAGAGGTATTTCTAAATATGCATATCCTCTGTATTGTGCAGGTACGTTTGCAGGTGTATAGTGATGAAATGTATTCGTGTTCCCATCAACTTCTGGAAATGTGACCCAAGAATAAAAATGGTCTCTTCTATAAGCTGCGTATGCGTCAACAACAAATGTGACTGGACCCCCCTGTGCCGTTAGGCCATGTGCCAATAAATGTGCAGTAAGGGGTGGTCTCATGTTGACTGCAATTGCTACCTGTTGTCGATTCGCCATAGTGAATGGTAATTTTGTTCAGAGATAAGCACACCAAATGGGGATTATCCTTTTAGAGTTCAAGCTTGAACAACCTCAAGCGTCAGATAGGTGTTCCATACCTAGCTGAGGAGGAAATCCTCAATACCACGGACGTCTCCGTATATAGTACTGAGGTGTCTTTGTATGTAGTGAGACATAGATACTCAGGATGACCCAAAAATTAGAGTCTGACCAAACGTTAGTGGCGCCATGTCACGTAGGCTCTCATTATTCTAATGAGACTGCTGGACGATCGCCTGCGGTGTGGGAGACTGAGCCTTAACCCACTACAGGTGACACCTGTCGCCCCAATCCGGGTTTTGCTCCGGCTAACTAACAGTGCCTCATCTCTACCCAAGAGTAGGGATGATTGGGCAGCCGAGCGCATGACACAATTGACTCCTCAAGGAAATCGTGGTCACTCGGGTCTCATCCGTTTCTCTCAGTTACATTTGTCTGACATATACAATGACAAGCAGAAGAAGAATATGTTTCAATAAGGTTTTATTGACACACCTACTTCTTAGACAATAAAGCATGTACAGCAATAACCAGGACGATAAAGCTTGACAGGATTAGAATTGTGACAAGGAGAGTAAAGCATAGAAATAACGCTACCATATTGTCACTAGAGTCAAATAGACTAATTCCTACCTAAGCTATATTAGAGCACAGCATGTTAAGCTCTAGTTCTGCCCTTGAAGTTTCCCTGGGAAGACATCATCCCCCATACCTGAGTAAAGGCCTGAAGTCTGCATAAGCAGCAGTAGCGAAGCGTCCAGCAATCAGCATACAATCGTGGTCATCTGGCTGGAATGTCCCTCTAACGTGTATAGGACAAGGAAGTGTTTTTATAATAAAACAGCTGATGTTCTGAGAAAATGTCCCTACACAAGGATGTGTGCATTTCTATGAATACCAGAGACAAAGCGTTTGCCACGTTCATCGGCTACCTATCTTACTGTAGCCTTGAGAGAAGCATAGAGTGCTTGTTTAAGAACACAGTGCTGGCCTAAGCAAAGAATAGCTAGATAGAAATAAAACAAGACCGCAAAATGTGGCTATTGCTAAAATAATAAACAAAGCTGAATAAAATATATCTAGGTTAAAGTGCACAGCGGCAGGCCTAGTGTGCTAAAATAATGTGCATGGAGCTATAACTAAAATGGCTACACAACACATCAATAGTAGCAAATTAAAAATCAGTAAATATAAATACTAAACAGTCTATTCATCACAAAGGGCTTTGTAGAAAACAGTAATAGACAGAGAAATACTACATCCAGGGCCAGATGTACGAAGCCGTTTGCATGTCGCAAACTGCAAAAATCGCAGTTTGTGGCATGCAAACGGCCGAACGCGATGCTCATTCCCAAATTGCGAGTCGGTACCGACTCGCAATTTGAGAATGCGACTCGCAAATAGGAAGGGGTGTTCCCTTCCTTTTTGCGACCGCATCGCAATTCAGAGTTGCTTTGTGACCGCGAATGCGGTCGCAAACCAACTCGCAGTTACCACCAGTGTCACACTGGTGGTAACTCATTCGCAAAAGGGAAGGGGTCCCCAGGGGACCCCTTCCCCTTTGTGAATGTCGAAAAAAATATTTTTTCAGAGCAGGCAGCGGTCCTATGGACCACTGCCTACTCTGAAAAAAACGAAACCAAATGGTTTTGGTTTAGTTTTCATTTTGCAACTCGTTTTCCTTTAAGGAAAACGGGCTGCAAAATGAAAAACAAAAACTGCTTTATTGATAAAGCAGTCACAGACATGGAGGTCTGCTGACTACAGCAGGCCACCATACCTGTGAGTGCAGGGACTCGCTATGGGGTCGCAAAATGCGACCCACCTCATGAATATTGATGAGGTGGGTCTTTGCAACCCCATAGCGAGTCGCAGAAGGTGTCTGAGACACCTTTCTGCATCCAATTTTGCAAGTTGCAAATTGCGAGTCGGGCAAAATTGGATTTTCCTACATCTGGCCCCCAGTCCCTATATACAGAAAAATCCCCAGAAAATGTATCATGGCAAAACCAGGTATGATGCAAAATGAGAAAATATCAGGAGATTCGGCATATCCCAGGGTATCAAACCTTAGTAGACGATATGGTCCGCACAGTAAAAAAATTTACAAAGTGCAAATATCAGCACAATTTATTAAAACCTAATTTTATACATTTAAAAAGATCTTAAGAGCCAGTGCAATGTTATTGTTCAAATGAGCCAGCTGGGTCAGAGAAAGTAAATTTAGCACTACTACAACATCTATTTGGGACAGGCTGCTATCAAGGAATATAGCTTCGAGAATCAAGATTAAGTAGGATGATTGGATCTTTTTTTTTATATACCACTAATTGACAATATAAATAGTTAGATCAAGAACTTCCCTTAAGATGTGTGCCGGTCAGGTTCGAGATAAGTGATCTTATAAAATTATTCTCAGCTGCGGCCAGTTTCTGGGTGTCAGTATAACCCCAAATTGCGTCTCAAAAAAGTGCTGCACTTTGTGCTTTGGCACAATGTGCCTCAAGAACTGGTGAGATTGAGGAGGAATATGTCCTCTTATGCAGCCGGAGTATGGCATTAGCTTTATGGACTAGTAAAAGGGAGCTTTTGTTAACTTGGGATTCCCATTTAAGCTTGTGAGGCAGTTGACTCCCAAATAATCAAAATGGAAAACCCTTCAAGGGGTTCGCTGGCAACCTTTACAACCTTTACAGTGCTACTTCTAACTGCATCTTTACCAAAGACCATATATTATGTTTGTGTCGCATTGAGTTGTAGACCCATTGCCCTGCTGAATTCCAGAAACTTATCAATGAATTTTTGAAGACCAAAAGGGTTTTTTGAGATGAGAAGCGAATCATCTGCAAAAACGGCTACTGTGCTTTTTTTCCTATTTAAAACAGGAGAATCATTCTTATATGCCATTATTGACTTCATCACATCATTGTTATACGGGGTAAACAGGGTAGGGGCCCCTGAAGACACACCCCTGATGGACCCAGCAAAGAATGGGAACGCTGGTAGTCACTGTGCTCCTGCTTCACCAACAAACCTGTGTCTAGTTGTTTGCATGTAATCTAGCAGTGAGACTGAGGCCCCTATTTCTATAAGTACTCTCAGAGATTCCCACCCCGGACCAGATCAAATGCGGCTTGCAAGACTATGAAGGCTACGTATAGTCTTTGATGGCCAAGCAGTGCATATTTCCCATATATAACTGCAATCATAAAGACTTGGCCAGGGGTACTTGTTTTAGCTCGAAAGCCCTCTTGGACGGGGACCGGACCTGTTTATTATCTAACCTGTTTTGCAGTTTCTCAAGGATCTATCTTGAAAAAACTTTCTGCAGGTTGTCTATTAGGCTTATGGGCTTGTAATTGGTCAGAACCCTCCCCCTTCCCTTCTCGCCCCCCCTCCCCCACACACACACAGCTGCCTGTATTTCCTTCCCAGCAGCACCAGCAGCTATTGCATTTGATAAGAGATTAACATAGCTAGCCCATATCTGTGGTTCAAATGTATACATGTCACCAGGTATTCAATCTAGTCTAGGAGCTTTTGCTGACTTTAGTCTAATAATAGCAGGCAGAGTATCCTCTAGGACAAATGAGAGTGCCTCAGTTGTCTTCCGATGGACTAGATGTAGTGCATCTTAAGTTGGGCCTCTAGGTCTCATGCAGGGAGTTTGGATATTATCCCCATCCCCACCATCAAGTTTGGCTGCCTCCACATACCGAGCAACATGTATGACCACCCTCCATATGCCCAGGGCAGGCCTACACAGCCTCCATTTTCCTTGTAAAAGCTGACTGTTTAGTCCCAGCAAAAGATTTGGCCAGTCTTTACCTACCCAGCAAAGTAATGCCTATCTCCAAATGCCAAGCAACACACACAAACAGCACACATGGCCAGAGAAGTACTAATGGAAATGTCATCTGACTCTTTCCAAGGGCTCCTATTCCCCCTGAAGAGTTCTCAAAGCAGAGAGCTTTGCAGAGGGGAAACAGAGCCTCCTGTGCATATTCACATTTTTTTGTAGGAAAATCTTTTTTCCCTGTTAAGAAATCCATCCTACCTCAAAGCTCCCAAATTGTGCAGTTATCCATTCTCCTACCCAATCTGGAAGTAGAATTACTCCAGTCTTTGGCAGCACTAACTTTCTGACCATTTACAGGTTGGGAAGCGATCAGGAGGGATTTGGGAATGCATACAAATTTGCAAGTGTGAAAAAGAAAATTTGGTCAAACATTAATGTTTACAACTGAATTTATCTTTGTCACTATGGCCTAATATATTTCAGTGACATAAATACTAGACTACACTTTGATGCAGTCATGTGCTGAATACATATAAAGGGTGCAATGCAGTACTTAATAGGTATAATGCAAATTAAAAGAAAATGTGAACCTCTGAATGAGAAAATGAGCCAAAAAAAGGTGAATATAATCTTCTAAAATCCTTTACAGTTATCAGAATGTTTTGTAGCCTAACACCTGATAGAGGATGTCTTGAAACTTTTATTCTGATTATTAGTGCGACTCTGAATGTACTTTTAGTAACTGGCTAGCTCTGTTTGTACATTTTTACCTTCTGTACACTAACAAGGTTCATTTGGGACTACTTATAATTACATGAGAAATGCAAGGAAGTCTGTATTGATCTCTCAGTTTCAGCACTTTGAGGCTGCTGACCAGACGTGTGCTGCTTTTGCAGATCCATCTGCAGTCTGACCAAACCCATTGCAGCTTCTGTCAATCCTGATGCTGTTCTTGTAGACTCTAATACAGTTTCTTCTGACCAATGTGCAACCTGTACTGGACACACTCAAGTACCAGTCTCTGTCATAAATTATGTCATTGATACAGTC
Organism: Pleurodeles waltl; assembly: GCF_031143425.1. Taxonomy (NCBI): domain Eukaryota; kingdom Metazoa; phylum Chordata; class Amphibia; order Caudata; family Salamandridae; genus Pleurodeles; species Pleurodeles waltl. The sequence continues at coordinate 226,483,360 of NC_090451.1, forward strand.
CCAGTTGATTGTCCCAGACCTTCTTCTGACTGCTCTGGCTGGGTTGTGAGACTGGCGATGCTCCTATAGATCTTTCCTCCATACCTCCATGCTTCAAGAGGTCACATTTCAGGGCTCAGAAAACCCATCCTGACACCAATTTGAAACCTGGCACCAGAGACCACAAAGATCAGAATGCAATCTGGTGCTACCATGCACTTATGGCCAAGATTTATGAAACAGTGTAAGTTTGGGCCCTAGCTCAGGGGGGTACCAGTATTTATGTGCTTCTAGCAACTAAAACCTCTCAACCAAAGCCTGCTCTGGCCACTAAACCCTAGGTCCTCTAGCAGGCTTGAAAGATATGAAGGGCAGTGTCCTTCGAGCTTGCAGTCTCCAGTGTTTAATCAGTTCCTACATTCATTAATACATGTTATTATGTATACCTATCATAAGGCCTCTTTTTCACTGTGGACCCTCCAGCTCAGCTTGTGATAGAGAAGGCTGCTTCTCTCGAGGGCAAGGTGATCTCCTCTCAAATGGACATGGACTGCAAATGTCTGAAGACATATTGCAAGAAAAAGTACATCTGTCATTCTCTTTTTCAGACAGGACCAGACTAGCCTAGCCAACTATTGGCTGCATCTGTGGCAGGAATATGAAAGGTAAATCCTGTTTACTCCAGTATTGGAACTTTCATAGCTTCACATGCTTGAATGATTCCCCGTCGTCGAGATGGGAGTCCCGGTATAAATTTTCATAAGTAATGTTAAAACATATTGAAGAGAAAAAGGCCCTAGGCCTCTTCAATTTGATAGTCTATCAGAGTCATTTTGTGAAAAGGACCAAACTTGATCCTCCACCAATCAGGCGACAGCACCCTTCAGAACCTCCTGAGAGAAGCTCTAGCACCTCAGATTTTCTACCGCACGTCGTGCTAGGGAGTCTCCTCAGAGCTCTGCTCTGTTTTCACACCTTTATTCAGCTCTTTTTCTCTCAGAGAAACTCAATAATTTTGATTTGTCAGCTATTTTTCAACTATGTCTGACAAGGAAAAGAAAAGTCTCTTTAGAGACTGCAAGACTTGTGGGAAGAAAAGACTTCACTCTGAAGATCCTCATCAAGACTGCATTTACTGCCTTTATCCAGATCATTCAGCCAAAGACTGTAAGATTTGCCGTACTTTTTCTTCTAAAACCTTAAAGGATAGAGAAGGCAGATTACTAATATGGCTGCAGAAACTGAAGCATAGGAAGGATCCAGTTTCTGATTCTGAGAGTGAGGAATCATCAACATCCAAGAGATCAACTAAAAGAGCAAGATCACACTCTAGATCTCCCTCACAAACATCAAGGAAAGCCCTCAAAAAGACTGCTTCAGGGTCTTATAAGGGTCGCAGCCCATCTTCTTCCCCAACTAGACTCTCAAGTAAAGAGGGGAAAAAACGTTCTTCCAGTTCTGAGAGGCACAGGAAATCCTCATCTGTTCCTCCATCTGTGCCTTTCAAAAAGCCATCTTCCGTGACTGGAAAAAAGGCCTCGTCGACGGATTCCCCGTCGACGGCACCGTCGGTGGGTGAATTGCCGACGACTCCAACTACTTTAGGTGTTCCGTCGTCCACGGCTCCGTCGGCAACATCGTCGATGAGTACACCACCGTCGACGAGAACTACAACGACGACTTCAGCATCGACAACCGTCTACACCTCGTCATCGTCCACGCCGCTGACGTCGGTATCAGCTTTACCGTCGACGAGGACTTCGTCGACGGTAGACTCGTCGGCGAAGCTTGCGGCTATTAAAATAACAGTGCGTCCAGCATCGACGGCACCGTCTACGACAAAGTCAGTTTACACGTCGTCGACGAGATCGTCGACGACACCGTTGACGAGGGAAAAATATCAAAAAAGAACAGAAACATTAACTCCAACACACACTTCACCTAGTAAGGTATCCTCCCAGGTACCAGTACATCTTTTGGAGGGAGATGATGATTCAGACGAAGATGGACCTTTTGGTACGGCCCACAGCCCATCTGAATTGAATGTAAAATATCAGGAAGAGGAAGAATATGAGAAAGCTTATGATCCCCAGGCTTCCTTGGAGCATCAGCAGTATCAACAGGGAACGTATATCCCTTCCGACCTGCTTACTGGCCTTAGAGCCATGTTGGTGGATTATAACAGAAGGTTTCCTCCACAAGGAGAACAGCCTCATCCATCGCCCATTTCTGGTCCTTCTACTCCACATCAAAGACCAACGACTTTGCATCTCACAGATGTGGCTACCCCAGACATGACAATTCCCCAGGACACTGACATTTCTGATGGAGATCAAGAAGAAGGAGAGCTCATAGATGCTCACTCAGAGTGGGACGAGTATATTATTCCTGCTCCACCTTCTCCTTCTCATTCGAAGGTGGAATCCCCACCTGAAGACATTGGAGGTTTTCACAATCTCTTAGAGAGGGCAGCCAAGCGCTTTGCATTACCGCTACCGACGAAGCAAACAGATTGTTTCCTCTATGATTTTAAAGAGCCCTTCCAGAAGTCTGTTCGTTCCATCCCGATGGTGAACTATTTGTGGGAAGAAGGCCTTAAGGTCATGACTAATCCAGCAACAGTCACAGCAGTTTTACCACGTCTGGATAAGAAATACAAAGCTCCTGATGATGCCCCAACATGCTTAACAGGCCATCCTCCTCCAGATTCCGTAGTAGCTCAAGCGGCTCAAAGAAGATCAAAGAATCCTTCTGCTCCAATTTCTGCGCCCCCAGATAAGGAGGGTAGAAGGCTAGACAACATAGGAAAGAGATTTTCTTCTATGGCCAGCTTAGTGCTTAGAGCTGCCAACTCCTTGGCTATTTTGTCTCGATACGACAAACAGCTTTGGGCAGATATTGCACCTTTCATTAGTCAACTGCCGGAAGACGTAAAATCAGAGGCAAATAAGACTGTGCAAGAGGGTCAACGCGCGTCTGCAGAGCTTATAGACTGCGCAATGGACATAGCGACCACTGCTTTCAGACAGCTTGCAGGCGCTGCTGTATTAAGAAGACAGGGCTGGCTCAAAGCCACCTCATTTCGTCCAGAAGTCCAGAATAAGATCCTAGACTTACCCTTTGATGGCCAAGCGTTATTTGGGAAACATGTGGACGAAGCCCTACAATCAATTAAAACGGACACGAACACTGCAAGGTCACTAGGGACCCTGCAATATCGGAAATCGTCCTTTCGCCCTAGGGGGCGCGGCCAGCCCTCTTACAGAGGAGGGTATCAGCAACAGAGATACTCTTCCTACCCGTCATCTTCGCAACAATTTCGGCCATACTATTCCCAAAGACAACCGGCTCAACCAGCCTATAATAGACCGGCAGGCCGTGGACGCTCAACCCGCCCTGCTAAGGATGCAGCGCGTAGAACCTGATGTCTTTGAGGCGCCGGCTACGCCCAGTCTTCCTCCCGTCACCCTGGGCGGAAGAATTTCCTCATTTCTCAGTCAATGGCAAACCATTACGTCAGACAAGTGGGTCCTACAATTAGTGGAACGGGGCCATACTTTAGAATTTGTCCAGAAACCTCCACCCAACCCTCCCCGCATGACTCCTTCAAGATACCCTCAACAACTCAAACAAGAGGTCTACAAGCTCCTTCTCAAGGGAGCTATAGAGAAGGTGCCGCGGGATCAAAGAGGAACAGGATTTTATTCCAGGTTCTTCATAATTCGAAAAAAGTGGAAGTATTGGAGACCGATCCTCGATTTAAGGCAACTAAATGTATACCTAAAGAAGCAATCGTTTCGAATGATCAGCCTGCAAGACGTCTTTCTGCGTCTCAATCAAAGAGATTTTATGTCATCGCTAGACCTCAAGGACGCATACTTCCACATACCAATCCACCCTGCCCACAGAAAGTATCTAAGATTTACCGTAGCCGGGAGCCATTATCAATATCGCGTCCTTCCTTTCGGGCTCAAATCAGCCCCAAGAATATTTACCAAATGCCTAGCACCAGTGGCAGCCTTTCTCAGGAGAAAAAAGCACCAGGTCTTTCCATACTTAGACGACTGGTTAATAAAGGCAAAGACTTACACAGGAGCACACAAGTCAACAAGAAAGTGCGTTTCCTTGCTGACCAATCTCGGATTCACGATCAACTGGGAGAAGTCCAACCCTCTACCAGGCCGCAGTATTACTTTTCTGGGAGCAAAACTGAACACGGAATCCGGCATCGCATGTCCCACGTTAGAGAGACAACAAAGGTTACTAACCCTAGGGAGTGTCATACAAAGAAGACGAAAGGTTACAGTCCGTCTCTTCAAATCACTATTGGGCATGATGTCTTCATGCATACCTCTGATCCCTCTGTGTTGGCTAAAGATGCGCCCCTTGCAGGAGCAGCTAAACCGTCAATGGCTTCAAGTATCAGGAACTTTCGAAGACCAGATACAAATTACTCCGACAATGATCAAAACTCTCAAGTGGTGGTCTCAAAAGCATCATCTCTCAATCGGTCTCTCGTTTCTTCAACAGCCAGCCCCGTGGACCATAACAACAGATGCCTCACTGGAGGGCTGGGGCGCAGTATTACAGGACCTGAAAATAAGTGGCAGATGGTCAACTCATCTGGCATCAAGACATATCAATTGGCTAGAACTCAGGGCAGTGCACCTTGCTCTACAAGCGTTTCTCCCAAGAATCCATGGATCGCGAGTGGTGATAAGAAAGGACAACACCACTACGATGCACTATCTCAACAAACAAGGAGGTACAAGATCTCTCACCCTCTCCAGGGAAGCCCAAGCGATCTGGAACTGGGCCTCGCAGCAAGGCGTCACACTATCGGCGGTGCACTTGCCGGGAATAAACAACAAAGCAGCAGATGCACTCAGCAGACAGAAATCGGAATGCCACGAGTGGGAATTAGACCAGACGGTATTCACCCAGATTTTTTCCCAGTGGGGAACACCAACAGTGGATCTGTTTGCGAAGAAGGACAACGCCAAATGCCAGTTCTTCGCAAGTTGGCATCACCAAAAGGGATCTTGGGGGAATGCGTTTTCGATAGTCTGGTCAGACATCTTTGCTTACGCCTTTCCTCCCATTCCGTTGATCCCAAAGGTCCTCACGAAGATGAAAACAGAACCGTGCACTCTCATACTGATAGCCCCGTATTGGCCGCGCCAACATTGGTTGACGGAGCTCCTCATTCTCTCAGTCAAACCCCATATTCCGCTGGAGCCGTTACCTCATTTACTAACAATGAACAACGGCCAAGTCCGACACCCCGATCCACACTCACTGCGGTTAGCGGCATGGCTCCTCACCACAGAGAATTTGCGCATTTAAATATTCCGCAGGACTGCAGAGATATTTTGTCACACGCCAAAGCGGATAGCACTAACAAGGTGTATCAGTTTAAATGGAGGAGATTCTGTGCCTGGTGTCATCAACGTCAAATTGACCCTTTTCTTTCACTACCAGAAGAGATTTTGCCGTATCGCTTAGAGTTAGCTCGATCTGGCCTAGCACACTCGTCCATTAAAGTTCATATAGCAGCCATAGCTGCATACAGACGTTCAGAGGACACACCTTCGCTCTTCTCTTCTCGGCTGATTAAGAGATTTCTAAAGGGGCTGTTCAGGGTTTACCCTCCTTTCAGACCTCCACCTCCTTCGTGGAACCTGAACATTGTTTTGGCACAACTGATGAAGCATCCTTTTGAACCGATCCACCGTGCTTCCCTCAAACATTTATCGTGGAAGGTTGCCTTATTGATAGCCCTTACATCAGCTAGGCGGGTCAGTGAGGTACAAGCGCTCTCCATCCAAGAGCCATTCCTACAGTTTAAACAAGATAGACTACTAATGCGCACTAACCCGCATTTTATTCCAAAGGTTCCGTCAGACTTTCACATTAACGAACCTTTGGTCTTCAAGTCTTTTTTCCCTCATCCGTCTACTCCAGCGGAGAGAGCATTACACTCTCTAGACGTGAAAAGATGCGTTCAATTTTATTTGGACAGGACAAAAGCTTTTCGACGTTCTAATCAGCTATTTGTAGCGTACAGTGCCCCTAGGAAGGGGTACCCGCTATCCAAGCAGAGTATTTCAAGATGGATCGCCTCTGCTATTCGCTTCTGCCATCAGGCAGCGGGCAAACCTTTGCAGTCGTCTGTGCATGCTCACTCGACGAGAAAAGTCTCATCGTCAGCGGCACTGTTTGCCGGAGTGCCACTACAAGACATTTGTAGGGCAGCAACATGGAAGAGCTGTCATACCTTTACTAAGCACTATTGCTTGGAGTTCCTCTCGAACGGAGAGGTAGCAGTGGGCCAAGCTGTTCTCAGGAATCTCTTCAGGTGAAGGTGAGCCATTTCTCCTACATCCCTCCATCCTAGAAAACGTATGCACATCAAAAAAAAAAAGAAATGTATCTAAAGATAATTGATCACTATCATAATCCCATAGTCAGCGGGTTATCAGATATTGATCAGCTTACATTACTGTCTTATGTTTTAATACTGGTTTGTTATTTAAATTTCAGCATGTATCTTCACAGGAATACCCTATTTATATTAGAGATAATTACATACTGTTATTTATGTATATATACGTGTGTATAGATAGATGTGTATATATGTATATCTATATATAGATGTTTATGTAGAGACATATGTCAGTACACTCATATACTTCATCACTTTATACAGGATGATAAGATTTTGTGGTCTAAGATAACCTGTTTGTTAAAAGGGGTTGTCATTTTACAATGTGCATACTTATTGCTTTCTACTCTGATTCAAGCATGTGAATCTATGAAAGTTCCAATACTGGAGTAAGAAAATAAGTTACTTACCTGTAACTGTAGTTCTCCAGTATTGGAATCTTTCATAGATTCACATGCGACCCACCCACCTCCCCGGAGAAGCTCTCTTCACCTCTTTCTTTCTAGTAGTACATATACTCATTGTAATATACGCACTTGTGCGTGGAAAATCTGAGGTGCTAGAGCTTCTCTCAGGAGGTTCTGAAGGGTGCTGTCGCCTGATTGGTGGAGGATCAAGTTTGGTCCTTTTCACAAAATGACTCTGATAGACTATCAAATTGAAGAGGCCTAGGGCCTTTTTCTCTTCAATATGTTTTAACATTACTTATGAAAATGTATACCGGGACTCCCATCTCGACGACGGGGAATGATTCAAGCATGTGAATCTATGAAAGATTCCAATACTGGAGAACTACAGTTACAGGTAAGTAACTTATTTTCTTTCACCAGACTGACCGGAACAATTACAGGTTAATGCTTAACCTTGCCGAAGAACCTGCAAAAATTAAACTGTGGATATCCTGCGAGCTCCTCGGTACTGTAGCCAAAGCTATGATCCCTTGTCTGTCCAAGCTCCAGCAGTTTAAATCTTTGAACTATATGCCAGTCTTCCAGAGGAGGATAATCAACCCCCTTTTGAAGGTTTGTAGTAATTTGCTTCCTCATAACATGGGTTCCTTCAGCAGTACAAGATGGTGATAGTCACCACCAAATCAATGTGTGCCATCCAAGCCATATCACCTACCTTCTTCCAGCTGGTAAAGGCGTTCCCTTGTTTTAAGGGTAGGTTACAGTTTTGCTTGAAACCAGTTGTAGGAGCCCCCCGTTTCTCAGGAACCAAACAGATAATCAAAAAGAACAATATGTTTCTAGAAGGAAGAGCAAGCCAGCTGCCCACCTATTAGGAAAAAGGACTGAATTACATCCTCTAGGATCATCCATCATCTCTGCATCATCTCTGAATGCTCTCTGTCTTCTGGTGTGGAAAATAGTTTCCCCACCAAACCCAGCTAGCCACCAATAGATGAGTCAAAGAACAAAGTTTTTGTAGCCCACTGCTCTCTTCCTGAGGAATGCCCATTTGTATTCCATGCTGTGGATTGTCAAAGGTGGTTGTAGGCCAGTTTACCCCAAAACAAAGTACATGCGATAGTGAGAAGGTTTAGAACCCACGTTCATATAGGATTTTTGAATGTGCAATTAATAGTTTGAGATTAATACTCCGAGTCAGGTTGGTGAATCCACGTATGTTTATTATTGCTCTTTTAGGCCAGGAGATCTAAGCAGCTTGTAGATGTCTTATTTAAGAAGACTTATAGGCTTCAGACCGGACAGCCAACACGTGTTTCGCCCCCTCTAGTGGTGAATACACCTGGGGCTTTTTCAAGGCTGTAAACAATGTAAATTAATAAGAACAGTAGTGAAAAAGGGGCCACTGGATTGTCTTTTAGTAGTGTGAGTCTTGCACTGCATTAGAAAAAAAGATGTTTTGAAATACACCCCGTTTGTTAAGTGTAACAGTGTGGTGAAAAATAAAAGGTAGAACACTTAGGGGGTCATTATTACCCCGGCGGTAGGTGTAATAGTGGCGGTATTACCGCCAACCGGCTGGCTGTACATACCTCCACTATTATGACATTGGCGGTTTGGCCTAAGCCAAACCGCCAAGTTAATGTAACGACCGCCAGGTGGGAGACTACAGTCTCCAGCCCAGCAGGCGTCACTAGGCCACCCATGGCATTTTGACCCCACCCACCGCCATGGTTTCTGTGGTTTCTGTATCGCCACGGAAACCAAGGCGATAGGCACTATCAGTGCCAGGGAACTCCTTCCGTGGCACTGATAGGGGCCTCATGTCCTCTCCACCCTCTCCTTCCCCCTCCTGACCCCCCACATATACACGCATACATGCACATACATACATACACATCCATACACACATGCATACACACATTCACCCACGCATGCATACATTCATACACACTCACAGCAACACTCACGAACATACATCCAGGCACACACCCAATCACACAACACAACATGCACTTACACACACACCCATTCATGCACACACACATTATGCATGCATTCAAACACAGTCACACACACCCCCACACATGCACACAATACCCCCCCCCCTCTCTTGTCGGAGAACCCAGGGGTCCTCCGGCAGGAGACTGGACAGGGCCTGCTCCCAGCAGCAGCGTCCGCCAGCAAAACACTGCCAGGCTGTATCATGGGACATGATACGGTAGGTGGCGTTTTGCTGATGTGGCGCTGCTGCTGGCAGCAGCGCCACCTTACCACCGTCCACCGCCGTTCCGGCTATGGTAATAATTTGATGGACAGTCGGTAGCCATGGCGACAATATGTTGGCGGCTGTTGCCGTGGTGGTAGGCGACATTTGGTGCTAATCTTGTAATGAGGGCCTTAATCTTGGGAAGGGTATCAGTAAATCCACAACCAATGTTTGTAACCCTAATATTGAAAGATTTTTTTTAAAATGTACCATACCGTGGTAAAGAGAAGGGTTAGTAATATACTTGGCTTGATATTACAGGTTCATGCAAGTGAGTTATTAAACGTCTGCATTAACAGGACTGGTGCTGGCAGAGAGTGCTTGGTGATTAACTTGGCATGTGTGCATTAGTTAAAAAAAAATTATTGTGTAACGTTACACTGTTACGTCAACCGCTTGCGGTATGAGGTCACTTCCACCACGACAGTTCTGGATTACAGGGGGCAGACATTTTGCCAATAACTACGCATTTATAATACTGCCATCTGCACAATGCAGGCCCTAATGTTCACCAAATACACATATGCATTAGGCCATTAACAGTAGCACACCTGACAAACCCTGAACAATAATTATCGTCTAGTTGATGTTATGTCAAAGCGGTCCAAGGAGAGGACGGCATAGGCGCACAGCGAGTGCCCCCTTTGATGTATGTTTGACTATAAGGGGACACTCCCTCTCTTGGATACCAGAGGCCAGTAGCCTCTAGGGAAAGGGCCACCTCAAGGTAATCCCTTGGGTAAGGTAGACCTTTTACATTACACCTCTTAATATTTAAGTAGAGTTTTCCTCCTCCAACGTGAGGTTTAGGGATCCTAGGCCCTGATGAATGCCCCGAGGCCTTCCTTGGCTCACTCCTGAGGGCAGAAACATGTTGGCTACTGTTGGATAGTTAGGTGACCCTGTGAGTCCTTGTTCTCACAGAGGTGTCCCAACCCTTGTTTTAACCACACCAATCAGACACCATCATTAAAATTGTCACTTCTTACAGATGTCTGCTTAGGTGTTTTTAATTTTTCACTAGATTAGCTGGATCCCGATCTTTCCAGAACAAAAGCTTATTTACGCACTCCCTCCTGTTCCTTTAACAGCGAGGTTGAGTCCACCCAGGTGGCACTGTCCTACCTGGGTGGGGCTAGGTGGTCAAATGATGAAGCATGACACTATATAGTGTGTGAGACCACCTAGTCCGTAAAGGAAACTCCCCCCTTTTCCCCCCCCACACCTCTAAGCTACTTACTGACCTCCTATCCAAATAGGAACACGTACAACCAAGGGCAACAATTGTGCCCCTAAGGTCTTCTTTATAGAACCCCGTACTTCTTTGTGCGCTTTTGATGTTATGTCAAAGACATTTAGCATTTGTGTCCCTACAATCAAGTCAGCAGTGCTCAATGACTGACAATGTGTGCTGATGTATGTGTCTTCCTCACATGTGTTTCAAATTCCTCATAGGTACCGACCTTTGTGGCGAGGAAGGGCCCCATCGGTGTACAGACCACTTGTGGATATGTGGACCATGGTGGAGCGTCACATCATGGTGGCATGGGTGGTGGTTCCTGTTGGGGGAAATGGACATGTCTGTTACATTCGGGGGTGCAGAGGCCTGGGCGGGTTTGTGCAGCTTACACGCTTTGGGACCATGCAGGATGTTTTAGTGGAGTTAACATTGCTTTTAGCTTAGGATGTGGAGGTGCATTGTGGGTGTTATAGGCCATTGTGTTTCCTTGCAGGGGTGGGTGGCTGTGCACAGGGGGAGGGATGTTGGCCTGTTAGTGGGTTTGTGTGTGTGCAGGGGTGGTGGATTCAGTGCCTGCGGCCTGGGTGGGGTGTTGGTACTGGTGGGTGTTGGAGGGGTGGGTGGGGTATGCATTCCAGGTGTGATGTATATGGGGTAAATGTAGACGACCATTCCTCCAGTGAGTCCCACAGGGTGCAGGATGGGCAGTACCTTTTCCATCCAGTCAGTGTAGTCGGGTGGTGTTGGTGGAGGTCCTCCCCTGTCTTCTGGACTGCAATGTGGTGCCTGGATGCCATGACCCTGACCTTCCCCCGCAGGTCGTTCCATCTCTTGCGGATGTCGTCTCTGGTGCGTGGATGGTGTCCCACTGCATTGACCCTGTTGACAATGGTCTGCCGTAGCTCCATCTTCCTGGCGATGGGTGTGTGCTGCACCTGAGCCCTGAATAGTTGTGGCTCCACCTCCAGGATCTCGTCCACTATGGTCCTTAGCTCCCTTTCTATGAAGTGTGGATGTTTGGGGGGTAACATGGTGAGTGTGGTGAATGGTGTCGGGGGTGGAATCGCAGTGAGGGTGCTCTTCTGTGGTTCAGTGTGAGTCTTGTGTATTGTGGCATTCTGAGTCTGCTTCGTGTGTTCTCTGTCTTCGTTGGCTTACTTTCATTGCAAAGGATTGTGGGGTGTGTCTGTGCGTGTTTTTATGGTGTTGTGGATGTGTGTCAATGTGGGTTTCTAACTTATCCAATGTGTGCACTTCTTACTGTTTGGTCCACTTGCTGCCCGTGGTGGTCTGCACTGCCAGTGGTCGTTTGGCTTCCACTGACCGCCAAGGTGATTTGTGCATCATTATTTGGAGGGCGGGATGTGGGTGTGCTCGGCTGTGGCGTGGTGGGAGGTCCAGCATTTCTGCCAACAGGGTCCTTGCGGAGACTGGTGGACTGATGATTTTTGACGGAATCTGGTTTTTGGTTCATAATATGGTGGGTTTCTGTTCACCGCCAATGGCGGTCTTCTGTTCACCGTTGCCACGGTGGTCAGCTGTGTTTCCCGCTGTGTTCATAATGACCGCCAAAGTCTATAGGAACTAAGGGCCAGATGTAGCAAAGGGTTTTTTCCATTCTGTGTCAATGGGAAAATTTGTTCATACATATGGCCCTAAGATACCCCAAAAGCACGGGCATGGAGGTGAGCTAAGAATTAGGTGCGGGCACAAAACAGGCAAGGGTAATTACTGAATACCAAAGGGTCCGTGCTATACGCTGTGTTTAAGATAAGGGAGATTGGCGCTATTTGATGAAGAGCAAAAGGCACAAGAGGCTTATAGTAATAAACGTGGCAAAAAAGTGACAACATTATAATCCTTGCCTGATAGCGGGTCGCTTACCAAGTTTTATTGCCGCTAAGAATAACGGGCTGAATTCCTCTGTTGCGGTGTTCTAGTGATGCACCATGTTAATTGAGAAATGGTTAGACAGTCCTTCTTTTGAATTTATTCTAATAGGTAATCAGTTTAGTCCTTCTTTTGTTATTGGTGCCCCGAAAAGCTATTCTAGTATAAGAAAAATAGGCGGCAATGTTGAATAGACCGTGACGGTTATAGAGTAACTGAGAGTCACAACTTTGGATATTAAATAACATGAAAAAAGGTGTCAGTTTCATTGAATGAATGTCGGATGTGTATTCAAAATATGATTCTGTCTATTTTTCGTGAGTACATGTTGATTGAGTTGGTGGATCATTCTACCTAATTGTGTTACCTATCTGTACAGTGAGTCCTGCTGGGTAGTCGGGGTTCCTGTATGGACTAGAACGTGTTTATTTTATTCTTTGATTAGTTGATCTGATATATGTCTAGTGAATATACCCTGATATGAAATAGGAAATGTTGTCTCGGTCTGGCTGTATGTAAAAAACAGGAGACCTACCTGAGTAGAACACTGTGTTCTATAAGGGGTAGAACCATGGATGAAAAGAATAGATAAAAATGGATAAAAAAGATGGATGAAAAAATGATAAAACATGATAGAAGAAGTATATCTATTACATGGTGGAATGTATAAAGAATATTTTCAAGTACTATAGAAAATAGAGTCTAACTAGTGGCTGCATGATGCTGAGAATGTGTAGGAAAAGTAGAAGGTTATTTAGTATGTCAGAGTAATGCATGTTGTGTCATGCGTCTAGATAATGTAGTATGAAAGAAAACATTTCGGCTACCAGGAACAGGTAGATGCATGATATAGAAGATACTTTGCAATGGACAGATGTTGTAATTATTCTGTTTTATAGTCCATAAGTGGAGCCAGTAATGCCATTTAGGGTCTTGTTGAGGTATTGTCGTACTGTACCAAAGTGAATAATCAACGTGCTTTCGCTTTGTCGTAGTTTTAGTTCAAGATTACAGACAAGTTTGTACAGGTATAAAAGCATGAGATTGGTTTCAAACAATGTTGGATGGCTGTTTTTTCCTGGAAAAATGAAGAGCATATTTTATCTCTGAGATATGGATCTCTTTTTTAAACCCATCTGTGGGACTGGTGAAATATGATGTGCAATAGAAGTTTTTTTCTTAAGCAAGTTCCAGTGTTTGTGGAGCAATTTACGAATATGTTGTTGACCATTGTGGAAATGGGTAATAAATCGAATAGGTGTGCTCTGAGTAGTTGTTTTGCTCTTGTTCAAGATTTCATTGCCATCTATTTTGGCGAAATGCTCTTTGGTATGCTTCAGTCAAGAGGAGTTGTAACCACTGTAGGAGGCTGGCCGGGCTTATAGTGGGTACCTAATGGTACCTACACCCTGTGCCAGGTCCAGTTATCCCTTATTAGTAGATTAGACGTGTTCTAGCAGCTTAGGCTGATAGAGGTAGCTATTGCAGAGCAGCTTAGGCTGAACTAGGAGACATGCAAAGCTCCTACTATACCACTTATATCACTTAGCAATATATCATAAGAAACACAATACTAAACATAAGGGTACTTTATTTTAGTGACAATATGCCAAAAGTACGGAGTGCTGGGGACCTGGGCTAGGCTGTGCACGAAGGAAGTCTTGCAAAAGTGCATAGAAGCCTTAGCAGCTGCAGTTCACGCAGTACACAGGATTACTGTCTGGCGTGGGGAGGCAAGGACTTACCTCCACCAAATTTGGACTGAAGGGCCACTGGACTGTCAGGGACACTTGGACCTAGCTCCTGTGTTCCAGGGACCATGCTTGTCAGGATGAGAGGGGACCCAGAGGACCAGTGATGCAGAAGTTTGGTGCCTGCGTTGGCAGGGGGAAAATACCGTCGACCCATGGGAGATTTCTTCTTGGCTTCCAGTTAAGGGTGAAGGCAGACAGCCCTCAGAGCTTGCACCACCAGGAAACAGTCGAGAAAGCCAGCAGGAAGAGGCGCTACAATGTTGCTGGTAGTCTTCTTGCTACTTTGTTGCGGTTTTGCAGGGTTCCTGGAGCAGTCAGTGGTCGATCCTTGGCAGAAGTCGAAGAGGGAAGTGCAGAGGAACTCTGGTGAGCTCTGGCATTCGTTATCTGATGAGATACTCAGAGGAGAGACCCTAAATAGCCCTCAGAGGAGGATTGGCTACAGAGAAAGGTAAGCACCTATTAGGAGGGGTCTCTGACGTCACCTGCTGGCACTGGCCACTCAGAGGTGTCCATTGTGCCCTCACACCTCTGCATCCAAGATGGCAGAGGTCTGGAACGCATTGGAGGAGCTCTGGGCACCTCCCCTTGGGAAGTGCTGGTCAGGGGAGTGGTCGCTCCCCTTTCCTATGTCCAGTTTCGTGCCAGAGCAGGGCTGAGGGATCCCTGAACCAGTGTAGACTGGCTTATGCAGGGAGGGCACCATCTGTGCCCTTCAAAGCATTTCCAGAGGCCAGGAGAGGCTACTCCTCTAAAGCCCTTAACACCTATTTCCAAAGGGAGAGGGTGTAACACCCTCTCTCAGAGGAAATCCTTTGTTCTGCCTTCCTGGGCTGCCCAGACCCCAGGGGGGCAGAAACCAGTCTGAGGGGTTGGCAGCAGCGGTAGCTGCAGAGAAAACCCCAGAGAGTTAGTTTGGCAGTACCCGGGCTCTATGCTGGAGCCCTGGGGATGCATGGAATTGTCCCCCTAATACCAGAATGGTATTGGGGTGACAACGCCATGATCCTAGACATGTAACATGGCCATATTCGGAGTTACCATTGTGACGCTACATATAGGTATTGACCTATATGTAGTTCACGCGTGTAATGGCGTTCCCGCACTCACAAAGTCTGCGGAAATTGCCCTGAAGTATGTGGGACACCTTGGCTAGTGCCAGGGTGCCCTCACACTAAGTAACTTTGCACCTAACCTTCACTAAGTGAGGGGTAGAAATATATTTCCCCCAGCCGGGGGAAATACGGCGGGAAACCGCCGGACCCGGTTTTCTGACCGCAGCTTTACCGCCGCGGTCAGAATGGGCAGGGAAGCACTGCCAGCCTGTTGGCGGTGCTTCCCTCATTTTAGCCCTGGCGGTCTCGGACCGCCAGGGTTAGAATGACCCCCTAAGTGTTCTATCTTTTCTTTTTCACCACACTGTTACATTTAACTTACGTCTTCTTTTCTAATGCACTGCAAGACTCACACTACTAAAAGACAATCCAGCGTCACCTTTTTTACTACTGTTCTTATTAATTTGTATTATTTACAGCCTTGAAAAAGCCCCAGGTGTATTCACCAATAGGGGGCGAAACATGTGTTGGCTGTTCAGTCTGAAGCCTATAAGTCTTCTTAAAAAAGACACATTCAAGTTGCTTAGATCTCCAGGCCTAAAAGGGCAATAATAAACATACTTGGATTCACCAACCTGACTCGGAATATTAATCTCAAACTATTAATTGCATTTTCAAAAATCCTATATGAAAGTGGGTTCTCAGCCTTACCACTATTACCAATAGATGAGTGTTTTGTCAGTAATGAGGAAGATGTACACTCTACACCTCTCACATCCATCACTTCTGCCCCAGTCGGCATCCTTTCTACAGTAGGTCAAGTGTCTACTCCTTTTTTAGAAACAATGGAGGCAGTGCCACCCCTAGAATGGGGCAGAGTTTCTACTTACACTCCTTATATTTTAATCCCAGTGTGATGATGGAATGCCCCTTCTGCTAGTTTGTTCATGCTTCCAGCCATGACCAACTTGTCAGTGGAACAATGGAAATTCATTGTAGGGAACTCTTGATCAGATTGTTGGACAGGTCAGATTTTTTTCTTCACATAAATGTCTTTGGGCTGCAAACAGTGGCTTTTGCACTAATATTCATTCTTCGGGGGATGGACATCCAGACTGTTGATTATCAACTCAGACCATATCACTGTCATATTCTTTCTGAATAAGCACAGTGGAACTTATTTCCCCTCAGTTTATTTTATTGCCTCTGTGCAAGAAAACCCAGCTTCAATGCAACAAGCAATACAAACCAACAACCCAGAAAAAAGGAGAATAAAAACTTAAAACCTTACAGGAAACTATTCATCAGTAAATAAAACTTGCAATAATCAGCTATGTATTTACTTTCACTGTATATTTGAGAATTGGCCTCCAAACACGGCATGGTCCGTTTAGTCTCCCACATTGCATGGATTGTCAGCACCAGGGCAGACACATGAGCAGGTTTCTTTATTCCTAATGTTGAAAGAAGTTCTCCTGGTAGTCTTTGAACCTAATGTTGAGGTCTTGGGTCATTTAAATATAGCTGCCTTTACTATTCACCAGATTTAAAAGTTCACCTAGATGAATACCGGCCCTAAATCCCTAGTTAATATCCTGATGTTGGGGTGGAGAGTAGCAGTTGTGAATGCCCTTCCTCCAACACCAACTGTCCAAGCTGTTAGGTCACTAGAGTGACTCATGCTTGGCTTTACCAAGGCTAGTTTCAGGCCTGCTCCATCTTCTTCAGAAGGCTCACATCTGTAGAGATTATTGCACCCATGTCTACTATTGCATTGTTTTTTCCTGAGGATCTAGCCTTTGCAGACCTGTGACTCTGTTTAGAAGAAATGGAAGTCAATATTGTGAGAAGTTATCCAGCAGAGCTCATCACAATAGGAAATGGCAGAATTCCACTTGCTAGCTCAGTTAAAGATGATTGGTTTCTTTCATGCCATCCCTTTGCCAAAGATGTACCGATGGATGGCTGCAAGACTTATCTTGTAGTCATTGGCGCCCACTGAACAGGCCACAGTGTCCTTCTCCACAACCAGTGAGGCTATCTGAAGACATCTGATGGGCCCAATACTCTTGTTCCCTTTGTTCAAGAGCCTCACTGCCTGTTGGGATGTTGGTCTGGTCTTTGACAGGCTGGTTCATAAGCCTTTTGAAATAATGACCTCATGTGACCTAAGATTTGTTTCATGGAAGACTTCTATCTAAGTGATGATCACAACAGCCAGGCACTTAAGCGAATAGCGAGTCCCATGCACTTCAGAACCTTTGATGGTGTTTCACACAGACAAGGCGATTCTTAACACTTTTCCACCTTTGTTCTAAAGGTACTGCTGGTCATTTGGTTTTCTACTGCTTTTTTACTCAAACTATTCTCATTGAATAAGTTACAGCACACCTTCTGAACATCTGGCACACTATGACTTTTTAATTCATAGAACTTGGAAATTGTGTTCTACTGACTATGACTGTTGGTTGCAATGATGCCAGACTTCTGGCAGCTTGTGCTACCATTGTCAGAGGATAAAGTTGTTTATTAAGAATGTTTACTTTCTGGAGGGAGCCTAGCATCCATCGGATGCTTGAGTTCCCACCACCAGTGCCAAGGCAGCATCAGCGGCATTAACCATGCATTTGCCTGTCAGAGATGTATCTTGAATGATAGATAAGCTACCCAACACATATTCTTCTGACACTTGCTCTTGAGGCTTAAGTTAAGAATAGGGAGGACAAGCCAGTAACAATAGTATAAAGTCATCTTAATAGTGACTCTGTTACTGTTAGGAACGGATTACCAATAGCATGGTGGAAACTCCGTCTCCATAAACACTGGAATCATTCATTGGCACTCCCTTGGTACTGTGCAATTACAAGTTAATCCCTATGAAATCAGGAATAATCACTTTTAGGACCGGATTACCAATAGCATGGTGGAAACTCCGTCTCCATAAACACTAGAACCATTCATTGACACTCCCTTGGTACTGTGCAATTACAAGGTAATTCCTGTGAAATCAGGAATAATCATTTGGACCTGTTTTTTCTGGGTCATACTCTTCACAGTGATCCCTATCCCATGCTGATTAATGCTACCATCTAGCACCTGTGATGAGGAATGGGTAAATGGGAGTGGTGGATGGTATGGGGTTGGGACAGCTTTGTGGGGAGGGTCATAGCAGAGGAAGTGGGCTGTGCAGCTGTGGTGAGGAGCTAAAGGCTGCTCTTTCAACCTGGTTCTCATGTGTTTCACTGAGCAGATTTTCAGGCTAGAAAAATAGGGCCTGGTACCCAGGTTTTCTAGATGTGGGAACCAGCGGGCCAGTTGGAACTGGCAGTAACCGGGCCCTCAACCTATAGACTTTCCCCTGTTCAATGCCCCTCTGTGAAAGCTCTAAGCCATCATCTGGAAACGCACGGCGATTAAGAAGTGGACCTGACAAGTCTTCGGAAAAATGTTTCAGCTTTCTCAACTAAAATAGCTTTTAGCCATCTTCACGTTCATGAATCATAGGCAGGTCAAACAAAAAGAAACGGTCAAGAGTTTCTTTGACATATTTAAAAATGAACACCAGTTAATGATAGAACAAAATATGTAATATTGACCTACTTATTCTCCCTAGGGCAAGGTGTCTCATCTTATCTGGAGATACAAGTTTATCTTCCTAGTAGGAACACATTTTAATGCTAGGTGCTTCTCCATATTCCATGCATTTTTAAATTAAAGTTCTTTGCATCCATGACCTTTGGGGGAGTTGTTTTCTAAAATCTGTGATGAAACTAAAGACCAATATGTATCTTTTATTACAGTTTGCAGGTCCTACTATATAGACTATAGCAATCACACAAATCCCTCATATGAATTGTGTTAATATATTGATCTGATATGGGAGAACTATGATGAAAACTAAAGATCCTTGCTTTTTAGCAGCTTCATTATTTGCTTTCTTATAAAATCAATTGTAGGTGTATACCATAGTCATAACCAAAGCAGCAATTCTGCTAGAACAATGATGTCAGAGATTGTACTGTCCCCAATGTGAAGCTTCAACAACACAAGCAGAATTTTTCTTTGAATTATGACCATATGTTTCAGGAATACATTCTTGCCACTTATATAATTAGAGCATATAGGCCCTCATTCCAACCCTGGCGGTCTCTGACCGCCAGGGCGGAGGGCAGCGGAAGCACCGCCAACAGGCTGGCGGTGCTTCCAGGGCTATTCTGACCGCAGCGGTAAAGCCGCGGTCAGAAAAGGGGAACCGGCGGTTTCCCGACGGTTTTCCCCTGGCCCAGGGAATCCTCCATGGCGGCGCTGCTTGCAGCGCCGCCATGGGGATTCCGACCCCCTTCCCGCCAGCCTGTTTCTGGCGGTTTTCACCGCCAGAACCAGGATGGCGGGAACGGGTGTCGTGGTGCCCCTGGGGGCCCCTGCACTGCCCATGCCACTGGCATGGGCAGTGCAGGGGCCCCCTAACAGGGCCCCATACAGATTTTCACTGTCTGCTTTGCAGACAGTGAAAATCGCGACGGGTGCCACTGCACCCGTCGCACCCCTGCAACACCGCCGGCTCCATTCGGAGCCGGCCTCTGTGTTGCAGGGCCTTTCCCGCTGGGCCGGCGGGCGCTCCTTTGGCGGGCGCCCGCCGGCCCAGCGGGAAAGCCAGAATGGACCGCGGAGCGGCCAAATGGAGGTAACCGCATGGCGGGCGGGTACCGCCGCCCGCCGCGGTCAGAATGACCGCGATAGTGTGCCCCCAAATCCCCTCTGATCCTCACACACACCCCACCCCCACCCTTCAGATCCTCAGACACCCCCCACTCCTCCGATCCTCAGACACCCCTCCGATCCTCAGAGACACCCCCCCACTCCTCCGATCCTCAGACACCCCCTCCACCCCCCATACACGCAAACACCCGCAGACGCACCACACATACACCAAATCACTCGCAGTGGCATACACGCATACATCCAGACATGCTCACACACATTCTTACAACAATCACACTGACATGCAGACACGCCCTCACTTCACCATTCTTATACGCATTCACTCCTACGCATACAATCATGCAAACAACACAACACACATAGACGCATTCACACACTCACTCACACATTGATGCACACACTCAGACACACACACAGCACCCTTCACCCCCTCCCCTGTCGGAAGCCCGAGTTACCTTGAGCGAGGAGGTCTTCCAGCAGGGAACAGGTAGGGGCACTGCTACCGCCAGCAGAACACCGCCAGGCCGCATGAATTGTCATAATAAGGCTGGCGGCGTTCTACTGGTGTGGAGGTGCTGGTGGTAGCAGTGCTACCTTACCACAGTCCAACACCATGAACACTGCCGGATTTCCGCACTTCTTGTGGCGGAAGTCTGGCAGTGCTCATAATATGACGGATGGATGGTAGACGCGGTGCTGGTATTTTGGATGCTGTCACCACGGCAGTAGGCGTTTTTTACCGCCGATGTCATAATGACCACCAAAGTTCCACTAAAGATAGTACAGTGGTTAGAGTGTAAAGATTATAGGGTTTCAGTACTGCCTTAATGTGATGTTTCCATATTATGAATTACAATGTCAGATGGAGGCCGGGGTCAAACCAGAATCAAAACATTTTTATTAAACTGAGGTAACCAACTTTAGTTCTCTCCATACCACAATCCCAGATAATAAAAATGAGTAATTCTTAAAATTGTCTCTATTGCTCGAAGTTTAAGAAATAATGACACGTGATTAACAATGAACATCTTCTTTGTCTTAAAGACATTTATCACCAGCTTCCTATTTGGGCATAGTCCTGTTCAGATCATGTATAAAATTGACAAATACAACAGAAGTCAGAATTCCTCGTGCCTCACTTCTAAGTCATTTGTAAATACTTATGAACTTCACCCTTAGCCATGTAATACACTGTACTCTGGCCTGCCACATGTAGCGGGCAGAGAAGGCAAATAGAGCTTCACTTATTACCTCATACTTCACAGGTAATCGCAGAATATTCCTATTAATTGATGAAGTCTTGACTGACAGAGGTCACGAGAAATAGCATAAATGAGCAACGTGGCTGCAAAATGTAAAAGTTCTCCACATATGCTAAACCACTTCTAAGGTAGGAATTAAAAGTCTCTATTACATTACCCTTTATGAACTATTTGCCAATCTCTTGAGCAACTGATTTTCAAAAAGTTTCACTATGGAGTAGAGAAATGACAAAGGGAGTGATGGTGTGAAGAAACACATGATCTTCCTTCTTGAAGACAGGGGTAGTTCATGCTATCTGCCTTGAGGGTGGAAAATGCTTTGACTAAAATACCGAGTTCATAATCAGCATGGAACCGATAAATTGTTACATTTAGGAAGCTAAATAAAAATCATGGCAGTGCCTTGTTTGATGTCTTACTCTTTAAAAGGTGCTTCTTTCTTCATTCAGCAGTACAGGGTAAACATTTTAAAAAAATCACTATTTAGATAAGAGCCCACAGTGTATTGACTTTATGTAGAAGGATTCATTGACCCAAAGTGAGATACCCAGATGTCATTGTCAGTATTTGATGACACTGAGGGTCTTGTGCCCCCCCCCCCGGTGCCAATGACACATAATTGCCACAAAAACAGCAAATTTGTATATTCTACAATATCAATTTACTTTTATTTTACTTTTTCTTATGTCTCGGGAGCAAATTATGTTAAACTTTGTAGGCACCTCTATTGTGAGCCATATCAAGTGACATGCTTTTGCTTGCTTGAAGACTTTTTTTCCCTTCACAGCGTTTGCAATCAAACCAGGTATATAATTTGCGTACTGCAGGAGCCCTTAGTTGGGAGCACTTGCCCAGAGCTCGGGGGCCGATTGTATGATGCCATGTTGATTGAAGAGTTTGTGGGCACACAGTCAAGAAAAGGCTAGAGGCCCACTTGGCTTCTTTCCTCCCAGAACTTTTATGCAGCTAGTAAAGACAATGGCTGCACTTGGGTAATTCAAGTTGGTAGCTGTCCTGCCCTGAATGTGTGAGCAGTGCCAGATGCAGGAAAGACAGAGCCTGGTTGTCTGAGCTGGCCTGACGATTGCTGGACACTGACAGTCAACAGGCTAGTGTAGCACAATCAGGCACTGCTTGTCTTGGATTGCTTTATGGGGTGGTGAAGTGCAGGCAGCCATCTTCTGCAGTTTGAATCCTGGAGTTGATGCAGGGCCCCAAACTGAGATATTGCGTTGAGGCACAGAGTAATGAGATTTCTCAGAGCGTTTTTAGTTGGAAGAGTCTGACAAATGGACAGCTAGCACGTGTAACAGGTGGTGAATTCTGTTGGGACACATAGGGAGTGTAATTAGTTTATTGGCGTCTAGAGTACAATGTGGGTGTTTGGGAGAGACATCAGAAGTAGGGCACATAAGACACTGATGAAAAGGTCCCCCCGGTAAGTGTAGGAGTGCAAAGAGAGAAAGACTGATAGAGGGGGGTTAAAGTGAGAGAGAGAGAGTGAAAGAGAGAGAGAGAGACTTATCTGGGGCACAGATTTAAAGGAAGCCTCCACTCACTTCGAGAGGGCAAGTAAAGTAGGGGGCTATAGAGTGAAAAAGTGGCTTGTGGTAAGCTGGGTAGTTGCATCTAGAGCAAAGATTCAATAGGAAGCTGAGTCATTGCTTCAGGAAGCTAATCAAGTGTACCTATGGGAACTTTGGAGCATGGAAGGACCATGAAGTCCTCATATATCCACATACATGGACCAAAAAGGTCAATTATGTAGAGGATTTGATAGGAGTGGTGTGAGGCACAGACCGTTGTGGCAGTTTTGGTCAATTAGACATAACAGTGGGCATTGAGAATGTAATAGATGGAGTGGTAAATGGGAATGGAGGGGGTGCATTGGTTAATTAGTGGAGGGACATAGAAAGTAGCCATTAGAAGCAAATACGTAGTTGAGCGTCATCTCGGAAGCCTTCTGGATGGTGACCATGCACTTTGAGAGCTTTAGATGGGATCATTGGTATGTAAAGAGGGTTACTAGTGTGACCGGGATGGTAATCTTGCATACAGCCCCTAAAAAAGGCATCTCTCGATGTGCAGAGAGGAATAGCATTGATGGGTGAGTGGCATGAGTATAGAGTGATAGGGCACTTCATGTCACTCGATAAGTGAACTGGGAAGAAACATCTGAATCAAAAGTGTCTGGTGCACTTAACTGCACCACTTGCCTTTTTTGTGTGTTCGTGCTCCCTCTGTATTTTATACCTGGTGGCTTTCCATCCTCAAGATCACTTGATTCAAGCTCCCTATATCTTGTACTACTTATTTCCAGTACATATCCTGTCTTTGCTGGACTAGGGAAACTTCCAAAGGGTGTCTCAGTGATAGTCGAAGAAGGTAGCCCAGACGTTCCTCATGAGGCTATGAAGAGATTGTTGGTGTTAGGGATTCAGTGGTCAGCAGTCGGAGGTACAGGAGAGGCTGGTCTACGAAATCCTTTTTTCCTTCTTGTTCCTAAATACTAAATAAATGTTCTGTATGTGTTGTGAGCAGGGATCACACCTTGCTAAGCCTATGTGTCAGGCCCAAGCTTCATTGTTCCCCTATATAATGGTAGATTGGTGAATTTCTCAGTGCTTTAATATGCTTGATTAAAAGTTGGTTTTCTCCAAATGGTCAGGGTTGGAGCATGCAGTTGTCCCCAAGAGTTTGCCTGGACAGACCACTTATTGTAATTGAAAAGTCTGGACTGCAGCAAGATATCCAAGATGTTAAAAATTGACTCAGCAGTGTGAACAGGTTAGGGTAGGATGCACCTGTAATTTGTTGGGTGACTTTCCTCTAATGCAAGCTCTGAAATGCAAAACTTGCAGTAATGTATGCCTTGTTTACTTACCTGATAAAAAAACGTAAAAAAAATATATATTCTTTTAAATGGTCTCTACCGAAGTGGGGCTTACTGGAAAGAGATGAGACTGCACAGAGCAAAAGAAGATACCTGGCAGCTGATGTCGTGGGACGAAGAGGGAGGGAGTGTGAGTTCAAGGGAGGACAAGTGGGCATCAAGAATCATGGATCAGTGGCCCCAGGTGTCACTCTTGATCAAACAGGCAAGTAGAAGTGGCTTGTGAGAACTTAAAAACAGGGTTAACGGCATCAAACATGCCTAAAATGTGAACGGTCCAGCCCTTAACTATAAAACAAGATTATTAATATTCAACATATACCAAACTGAGTATGCATTAAAGAAAAGCAGGTTCTTATGTTGTATGAGCAGCAAGAAAGGGGACTTTCACCGTCTAGACTAGGGTTGTATGTAGGACATTCGTACCTGATTGGTAGAAGTTTTGTATTTTGTTTCCACGGATGCAGGGAAATTTTGTTTGTTTTATGAATTTTTATGACTAAATGGTAAACAAAGAACATAATACTCAATTTCATGTCTTTAATAAAATGTGAACTTTCCATCAGTAACAATTTGAGAATCCAAATTTTAACTGTCGCACAAATGACATGACTGCACTTTATTTTCTTCAAATTTTGTTTGCCCTTTGCTTTTAATGATAGGTAACTAAGCAATCCTTAACAGATATTTACAAAGGGAATTTCATTAAAATGCACTGGGTTATAGATTACGCAAAAGGTAATAGTGGATTCATGGATATTTTTAAAATTGCTTTGGGGCTTTATACTCAAATAAGATTTTGGCGAAGCTTTCAATGATACCATTGATAAAGGAAGATGCTTTTCATAGTCTGACGTTTGGGCTGCCAGGAAACCGCCTGCTCCGCCGGTCTGGAGGTGGTGGCAGCGCTGCCCTGGGCATTATGACCCATTCTCCGCCAGCGGTTTCATTGTATGACCACCGCCATGAAAATGGTGGCAGAGAATGGCCAGCACCATCGCAATGTTCATTGTCTGCTTTGCAAACAGCCATCATTGTGAGGATGTTGGTGCACCCTGCAGGCTACAGCATTGCCGCTGGCTCGATTACGAGCCTGAGACAATGATGTAGCCTGTTTCCCGCTAGGCCAGTGGGTGGAAACTTAAGTGCGGAGAGGTCGCCCTGTAGGCAGTGGCCACCCTGTTGGGAGTTTGGCAGACAGACTTTTCCATCCACCAAACTCAAAATCGGGCATTCATTCTTTTTCACAAGTTATGACATATTGCAGTGGTGAGTTTTCTGACAGTGCGGATATGGAATGTAGCAAGGTACATCAATGCATTGTTGATTTCAGTCCAGACATGATCGAAAGTAGAAGGAGTCCTGTACTTTACTTGCTTGAAAAAGTATAGGTTCCCAAATTTAAACAGGTTGGATAAAAAAGAGATATCAAAAAAATGATGTGCACTGCAAAGACAGGCTTGATTGACAGCATCAGTCTTTTGCCCGTAGAAGCCCAGTAGTGAAATCCTAATTCTGTTGTGCCCAGCTAATAGTGGGATGCAGATATCTAAACACATGGCTGGGCCTCTTATGAGCCTAAATAAGAGTTGAGATGGCCACATCTTTGAAGAATATGACCAGGACATAGAGGGAGAAAGCCTGAAACAAATACAGGAATTTTGGTAAAATAATTACCTCTCAATATTCATGTGACTGACTACAGAAAGTGAAAGATGGCACTTTCTATTAAGAAACATAATGCAGTGGGCGAGTGTTGATTATAAGTTGTGTCAAAACATCTTTGACATGTCACAAGACAACATGACATTAAGACATTAAGATGAGATAACTACCCATGGATTGTGGTCCTCCTCCCAGTATGATATGAGTTTTGGTTTTGTTAACTTTATAGCAAGTGAGCACTGTGAAGTTTCAAGCTTCGTGCTTGAATGTGATCAAGGCAGCATCTTTGTTACTGGGATAATCAGGCACATTGCATACACAGTAGCAAACACTTGGTATTACAGACTAACAAGTGACAAAAGTCAATTAAGGCTACAGAAGAGTCTCCAAGTATATTGCAAAACAGATAAAAGAAAAAGGGGAGCCTTGTTGTGTGTCGCTTTGTAAATTGATAGGGAGAGAGTTGTATGTATGTGGTATTTCTATTGCATGAACCAAGCCTAAAAGTAGTGGAGCTCTGTGCAGCATCAAGGATAAGCTTAAGGTTATAAGAGAGGTAGCTGGTTTGTGGACTGTTCATTCATTGTGATACAATATTCTTTAAAAAGGTGTGTCTTCAACCCTTTCCTAAAGTGGAGCAATGTTGGGGTAGTCCTGATTGATATTAGGTAGTTGTATCAGATGCTGTGTACATGATGCTGTGTTTTTTTCTTTTTTTACACTTCTTAGTATGCATTCTGATGGTGTCCAGGCAGCAGGTGTGCAGAGGACCAACAGAGCTGGGGAGCTTGCCCTCAAGATAAGAGGGGGTGCTAGTCGTGATGTTTTTGTAAATAATGCAGCTGGTTTTGAAGATGATGCAGATTGCCAAGACGAGACAATGGAATTTCTCCAGTATTGAATCTTTCATAGATTCATGTGCTTGAATATTACTCATTGTCGAGGTGAAAGACCCATAATAATTTTAAGAAGTATTGCAAAGCAACCATTAAACAACAAAGCTTTAAAAAGTGATATGGGTAAACAATTCACATTGTTTTCAAATGAACCAAACTGCAGTCTGTCAGAAAGAAGCCCCTGAATCACTCCTCCCATCAAGGACCACCATACCTCAGATTTCTTACGCACATCATGAAGAGGTAGTCTCCCTGTGCCCTGCTCAGTTTCTTCAGTGTGAAATCTGATTTTCTACCCTGACATAAAAAAATGTCAGAAGGATCGAAAAGGTATTTTCAGGCCTTGCAAGTCATATGGTATGCTCAGGCTATTCTCTGAGGAACCACATAAGAAATGGCTATATTGTCTACATCCACATCATAAACTAAAGGAATGTAAATATTGCCTTACATTTTCTGCCAGAACTGTTAAAGATAAAGAAGCTAGACTTTTTCTTTGGCTACAGAAAAAAGGCAATAGAAATCAGTTTCTGGAGTTGAAGGAGAAAGAATAATATCTCGCCACAAGAAAGTCCAAAAAAGAAACCAGCAAGAGGAGAAAGACTATTCTGTAGAACCCTATAAAATGGTTCACAAATGTAGTAATAAAAACACTGTGAAAAGAATCCATCCTCAGTGACTAAAACAATCTCAGTGAAGTAAACCTACGTCACCCAATATGTCTTGGAAGAAACCAACTAAAATCAGGCATGAGCCCTCAATTCCATCTGTGAGGTATCATTCTTCCTCAAACATAAAAAATTCATCATTGGACCCCCTATTGATAAAGCATGCATTAATGAAGAAACTGTTGACAGTAGCGATGACTCCTACTTTGACGACTTTGTCAAAGACCACATCGACATCATCAGCATCGATGTGACCATCGACAAGAGGCACGCCGACAAATAAATTTCTTCCATTGACAGTAGTAACCGAACCATCTACCTTCTTTAAATATAAACTTACATTGTTGACTTCATCGATGAATGCACAGTTGCAGTACGAAATTAGAATGACATTGGCCCATTTGGCCCTGCGTACAGCTCTGCTCAACTTCATGTGAAATGCCAGGATATTGATGATGGCAAAAAGTATTTCTGTAAAATCAGGCAAAATCTAAATCTTACAAAGCCTTTAAAGAAAAAAATGCATATGGCAACATATATGATGTGCATAGCTACCAAGAGCATATGATGCAGGTCCCTCTGGGCCTAGTTACAGGCCTTCACCAAATGCTCTCTGATTATTATAAAAGATTTCCTAATTCAGCTAACTCACCTCCAACCCTGCAATTGACTTGTGCTCCTCTGGGCACTATACCCTGCATACACCTTGATTGGTTAAACAGTTAACAAGTCTGGTAGCCCAGCAAAAACAATCTGCACCAAGCTGGATGTCGGTACCTAATACCATCTGCGATTAGTATGTGCAGGGGGATGAAGATGATGAACCAGAAGAAGGCAAAACATTTTATGATCAGTCAACTAGAATGGGAAAAAAATGGGACAATTAAGTGGTGCCGCTTTTTGCTCCACCCGTGCAGTCAGCCGCTAATTCCTTGCGGATGATATTGGATGTTTTCATGCTCTCCTGAAATAGGCCTCTAAAAGATTTGATTTTTCTCTGCCAGTTAAGCAGACAGACTGTTTTCTTTTTTTTGCGAGTTTAAAGAGTCATCAAGAAAGTCAGTAAAGGCAATACCTATATTGCATTACACTGGGTAAAGGTTTTGAAATTACTGAAGAACCCCGTAACAGTGATAGCACGGCTAGCCTGTCTTGACAAGAAATACAAGGCCCCCCGAATGTTCTCCAACTTGCATTATTTGCCACCTGAAGTCCAACTCAGTGTATAATACAAACAGCTCAGAGAAATTCTATCACCCCTTGCTCTGCACCACGTGACAAGGAGCAACATTGGAGTGAGACACATATGTTATTTTTATGCCACCACATTTCCTCACAAAAGATCATGGAGAATGCTTTTCAGATAGCCTGGGCAGGGATATTTGCTTATGCACACCCTCCCCTGCCTTTGATACGCAGGCTGCTCAACAAGATGAAGAGGGAGCTGTGTTAAATTATTTTGGTGGCCCGGTGTGGTTGTGACAGTCCTGTACACAGAGCTACCTCTCTTGTTGGAACAACATCACATGTGCCAGGATTGCTGACAACGAACAGGGGTCAGGTTATTAATCCTGCACAACAGTCTTTCAATTTATTGGTCTGGCTCCTGACAATAACTTCTATCTCATAAATATTTCTCAAGACTGTAGAGATACCTTATCCAAGGCAAGAGCTGATTCAGCTAATACGACTTACATGACAAAGTGGTAGCACTTCTGCATATGGTGTTCTCCGAATGCCCTTCATCCTTTCTAGTCTACTTCCAAAGAGATTGCTGTACATGCATCAGCTGGCACGTTCTGGCCTTTCTCATAACTCATCAAGGTCCATCCAGCAGCAGTTTCATGATTTCAGAGATCATTATACCAAAATTTGCTATGGTCAAATAGATTGATCAAGGAATATCTATGGGTCTTTTTTAGAACTTTCCCTCTGGTTAGGAAACCTGCCATCAATTGGCAATTGAATGCAGTTTTAGCTCAATTAATGAGAAGTCCTTTTGAACCCATTCACACAGCCGATCTGAAGCAACTTTCTTGGACAGTGGCTTTGTTGTAAGCCCTCGCATATGCCAAAAGAATCATCAAAATTCAGGCTTTTACTATTAAATAATCATATTTAATTTAAGAAAAACAGAGTCATTTTGAGAACAAATCCTAATTTTAACCCTAAATTCTCATCTGACTTTTAGCTAAATGAACCAATAATTTTGAATACTTTCTTCAAGAATCCACCCAGTGCAGCACAAAGAGATCTGCATATCTTAGGCCTCAAAAGATGTTTAAAATTATACTATGAGAGAACTAAAAAATTTAGGGATTTTGCTTATAGCATTTGCTCCTCCAAGTAAGGTCATGAGGTAAAATAGCCATTTGGGTTTCAGCGGCTACACTTTTCTGTCATGAAAAAACTGCGTGTCCCTTAAATGGATTCTGCAAGAATTGTAGCAACTTCTTCTGCACTGTTTACCTGACATATGCAGGGCTGCTACATGGAAGAACAGTCCTGTGTTCTCTAGGCACTCCTCCTAGATGCCACAATGAAAGGTGACTCAGCAGTGGGCCAAGCATATCTTAGCCATCTATTTCTGTGTGGTGAGCTATCCGTCATATATTTAATTTTTTCAGCCTATGTTATATGCTCCCCATCACCAGACTGTAGCATATTCTAACAAGTTTGTTACTGGTTGTTATTCAGATTTAAGCATGTGAATCTATTAAAGTTTCAGTATTAAAAAAAACAAGTTACTCATATGCAACTCTCCCTCCTCTCTATTAAAGGAGCTCAGCGCATTAACCTCATTTGTTATTTGTTTCTCGTGCTGAAAAGTCTGAGGTATGTTGGCCCCTGAGGGTAGGAGTGATTCAGGACCCACTTCCTGATTGGCTGGTTATTTTTTAAATGATATGAATTGGTTGCCAATGTCACTTCTTTAAGCTTTGTTGTTCAATGTTTTGCACTATTTATAATAATTATCATAGGACTCCCACCTCGAAGACGGGGAATAATCAATTGTGAATCTATAAAAGATACCAATATTGGACACCCACGGTGTACAAGAAAGAAACTTGCTTTTTTCACCAAAATGGGATTGAAGATGTAATAGTTGAGGACAGTGGTAAGAAGCTTGTGTCCATGTAATAAAAACTGGATTGATCTGGATGTGTTCTATCACGGTATACACAAACTGTAGTGAAATCTGGTTTCACACTTTCTCTACATCCAGCAGGATCATATTTGCAGGTGAGTTAAGTGTTTGTGCATAGTTGAAAAGGTTCTTAGCACTGTTCATGTGAGCTGTGGTGTGTTGCCCTAGGATACATCTGTGCTGAATACAAGAAACTAAATAAGTTGCTTGGACAACATCTGACAAAAGATTTTAAGGTGGCATTCAAGAGAAAGATGGGAGGATAGGAACTGAAATGTAGAGGGTCCTTGTTATTCATTAACAATTGCAAATTTATGGCCAGGTAAGGGACATTTCCCCTTAAGTTGTAACCCTTGTACAATCTCTAAGAAATGTTGAACAATTTCTTATAGAGGTGTTTTATTGATTTAATTAAGCAGAGAAGAGACTCGGGACTAGCTCACTTACAGTTGGAAGTCCGTTCATATACTGCATTCCGAATTATTTCGCTCAGAGCCACTTTTAGCCCATTCCAATGTAGGCAACAAAGTGGAATCTAGTTGGTTACAGATCTGTTCAGGTGTTGCCAGGCTGTCTATTGTTGAGGCAAAGGTATAATACAGTTGTATCCCAGCAAAAGACCTACTACACCTCCAACGCATCCAAAACGCCTCCGCCAGGCTGATCCTCGACGTACCCTGCCACAACCACATCTCCCACCACCTGAGAAACCTTCACTGGCTCCCCGTGGACAAGAGGATCACTTTCAAACTTCTTACCCACGCTCACAAAGCGCTCCACGACACCGGACCAGCCTACCTGAACAACAGACTCAGCTTCTACACCCCCACCCGTCAACTCCGCTCCTTTAACCTCGCCCTCGGCGTCGTTCCCCGCATCTGAAGAAAGACCTCCGGCGGCAGATCCTTCTCATACCTTGCCGGCAAAACCTGGAACACCCTCCCCACCAACCTGCGACAGACCCAAGACCTACTCACCTTCAGAAGACTCCTCAAGACCTGGCTCTTCGATCAGTAATAGCACCCCACCCCCAATCCCCCTGACCCCCCCCCCCCCCAGCGCCTTGAAACCCTCCTCACAGGTACATAGAGCGCTTTATAAATCCAATGATTGATTGATTGATTGATTGAAAATTCATACTATCTCTACCTTGTTATGTTTCTGTTAACCTTTTGAATCTTTTTTTGATTTGACTAGTGCCCATGATTCTGGTGACTTGGTGAAATATACTATTATTGGGCCAAGTTTCTTCCCTACTTGATGAATGCTCATTTTGTTGCAATGTTTCTACCAAGTCTATTTTGACCTACTTTGAGTACTTTTTGTGTCTAGTATTGCCTATAATATTTTATCAAATTTCCCTGTGTGTTCATCTAATGTTGTTTTCATATGTTTCAAGTGATCACCCATATCTGTAACATAGTTGGTCTGGTTGAGTCTTCAGTCATTGTTGGTGGTTTAGTGACTTTTGGTTTCACCTTATTGCAGCCAAAGTTGTACAGACATCAGGTGTGCTTGTGATGCCAATCTTAGGTGGAAATGTTAATAATAGTGAAAGGATGTCATGCAGGCTCTTCATGAGTACCTAATAGGGGTAATCCATATCACACCAGCCGATGATGTGCATGGAGTCTCAGAGGATCATAACTCAGCCTGTTGACCAGACACCCAGTAAACCAATCTCCCTCACTTTTGCACATGCACACCCTTCCACATTGCATAAAGAAGGGTAGGGGGGCACCAGCACTACTCATCATCTCGCCAGAGTTAAAAGGGGGCAAAGGCGCCTCAAGTAAATGTTCTGAGTCCAAAGTTTACCAGGTCTGCATGTGGGCGCACCGCACAGCCATAGTCTAGAAACGCTAGGGGTGGCTGCCAGAATCTTTGTTAGTGCATTCAAGGGCTGAGGTCATATCCTGCAAAGTGTCACAGGTGTAACTTTACACCTGTACTTAGTGGTTTGGTGCCAATCAGTCACTGGCAGAGATAGGCGGCATGAGCGTGCTCCAGGCTGTTAAGACTGAGTTGACAGTCCAGTAGTTCTTTGCTCCTCTGCCAAACTTCTGTAATTCAGAAGAACTAACTGCTCACCTACTGCGCTAGCAGTGGTCAGATCACAAACCTGACTAGCCCTGATCTGCGTGGGTCTGTTCCGCTCATCCCAGAACAGTCTTTCTTGGTCTCTCTTAAAGGTGTACTTTGCCTCTGAGCCCTGTTTGTCTCAACTTCTTTTCCATTGTTGTCATCTTGCATCAGCTTCTCCATCAAGTCTTCATGCCCATCCGCTGTGATCCCTTACATTGTTGGGTCGCCTCGACTCCTGCCAATGAATAACGGTGAAGGCTGGGGTCCCTGTTAAAGCAGGTGTTGCTTTTATTTGTATTTAATGGAGGATTAGTAATAAACTGGCAATTGGATGAGGAGCTTTGTCAAAGCATGCCTCACTCATTTGCCATCTTGTCCAAGCCTACCCAGTGAGGATGAAAGCCTTGATGTCATCCCTGAGCAGTAGAGCGCTTAAGAATGTCCAGATACTGTGACTCACTGTGGTCCCCAATCATTCAGGGTCCAAGGTGAAGGAAGAGTGATCAGAATGTGCCTTAGGGTGAATTGAAGATCATGTGGTAGGTAAGGAAGCAGTGGGAATCAAGAAGAGGACAATTGAGGAGTACTGTTGGTAGGAAGTGGCAAAAAGTGTGTAGCTGTTACCAGAGGGGCTGTTCAGATGCTAAATATCCACCAACCAAAGGACATTCAACAACTGAGGGATGTTTTCCTGGTGGCTTCCTAGTATGTTTACTATTAGAGGTATCTATTTTAACAAAGATTTAATTTGAAGTCTGTGAATAGCATAAGCAGGCCATCCCGTCCATCTAACTCACCTATCAAATCAATTTCAGGTCTTCAGCACAAGAACCATAAAGCAAAGATTAAAACAGTAGTGACCCTTCCCCACCCCCAAACTTGTGTAACTCATCTGCCATTGGGATCTACTTTTGTCTTTTCCTTATCTAGTTTGTAGTTTTAATTTACGGTGAATATTACCTAGTAGGATCCCTGGCACTTGATGATACATGCCAAAAGACCCTTAAATTAGAAAAAGTAGTGTGTCTCGTGAAGACAGGCTCTGTCTAGTTTAAACTATTGAATCTCAAACTTGCCTAACATTGGTTCTTTATTGTTCAGATCTTTGTCATTCAAAAACAGAATGAAAAGATTTTTAGCCAGAATCTATTAAATCTGCTATTTCCTCCTGATTTCCCTAATGTTGCATTTCTTTTTGTTGATTTCTTCATCTGTCTCCAGAAACGCCCTACCACCCAGATGTCATGTGTGAGGTCATAAGCTTTGCACCCAGCAGGAGTGGAAATTGAGGTGCTTTAGAAATAGCCAATGAAGAATTCCAATGGTTTATAGATTTTGAGGCTCAGACATAAGCCATAAGACCTTTGTCTGATAATGTCAAACATGTGCTTCAAAGTTAACCTTAAGTGACCCTCAACTACGATGTATTCTAGATAGATAGATGTGTTTTCTTAAATCTTATCAAAAAGCCCTTGGCTCACAAACAACAGTTAGCGTTGAGGACAACCCAGATGAAAAAGAGGGTCTCAAAGTGTCAGGTATTCTGTTTTGCTGTTTCCTTCTGTGGGGCCTATTCACAAAACTATGTGCAAAAATAAAAAATGTGTTAATTGCGAGTTTCTTTCTATGTTTTAGGCTTTATAAACTGTTGAGGATTCTCAAAAATCCCTAGAATTACATATGGAAATTTACACAGAACATAGATTTAGGCCCTCATTACAACATTGGCGGTAAATCCCGCTTACCGCCGTGCAGAAGACCGCCAACATCCGCCACAGCTATTACGACCCACATGCTGGAATCCGACAAAATCTAGACACCCACACAAGTCCGCCACACCAAAGATCAGTGATAAACTGGCGATAACAAAACCTTCACCGTCACGCCAACAGGAATACGCCCACACTATCACGACCCATGAATCCACGCAGCGGTCTTCCAACCGTGGTAAACCATTGGCGATACACACCACCACGCTCAAAATACACACACATTTACAAAACACAACTACATTGGACAGTTTGAAATACACACACCTGATACACATACACACACCACTCCCACACACCCAATACAATATAAAACACACACACACATCACCCACAAACCCCTACGAAACAAATCGAGAAAGAAGGCCAGAGAGAGACATCACCATCAACAAACTAGCATCCACAGGCACACAACATCCACGCACCTCACACAACACACATAAACACATCCCCTCACACATCACAACACACACCATCTCACACATCACCCACACCACACCATGGCACTGCAAAGACACCTCAGGTTCTCTGAGGAGGAGCTCAGGGTCATGGTGGAGGAAATCTTCCGGGTAGAGCCACAGCTATTCGGTTCACAGGTGCAGCACAGCTCCATTGCCAGGAAGATGGAGCTATGGCACAGAATCATAGACAAGGTCAACGCAGTGGGACAGCATCCAAGAACACGGGATGACATCAGGAAGAGGTGGAACGACCTAAGGGGGAAGGTGCGTTCCGTGGTCTCAAGACACCAGATTGCAGTTTAGAGGACTGGCGGCGGACCCCCACCTCCTCCCCCACAACTAACAACATGGGAGGAGCAGGTCTTGGCTATACTGCATCCTGAGCGCCTCACAGGAGTAGCAGGAGGAATGGACTCTGGTAAGGCAAATCTTAACTATTACATCCCCCACCCTACCTGCATGCTACCACCCTCACCCTCACCCCCATCACTCCAACACCTCACATATGTCCCACTATCACAAACCACACATCCCAACACCAAGCCCTGCATGCAACACCAAAGCATGGACACCCATCACCAAAGCATGTCCACTATAGATACCCACACAGATCCCCAAACCAAATATCACACAAGGTCCTAGACAAGAATGTAAGTACCAGGGTACAGGGTCACCCACCCATTGCACACAATGGCACACACAGATGCAATAATCATACCTTTACACCCCTGCAGGACCCCTACCCAACGTCACCGGACAGGAGTTTCCAGACATGACCACCCCCCCCCACAGAAGAGGCCCACAGTGATGACAGCAGCTCTGTCCAACTGGATCTAGATGACCAGCCCGGCCCATCTGGGACCTCGGGACAGTTGGTTCCCCACACACTGGCACATGCCACAACAGAGCCTCCCCCCTCAGGAAACACCAGCACAGCACCCACCCAGTAGGCCCATCCCTCTCTCCCTTAGGACACATCAAGCAGCAGTGTGTCCACCACTACAGGGAACCCAGGCAAACCCACAAACCCAAGAACATCAGGGACCTGGGGGCAGTGGCAGTGGGCACACGGTTCTGGGGACAAAGGAACAGGAAAACAGGGGAACTGGGAGGACTGCTGTGTGACAGGGGGAGGACAGGCCCAGGGAACCCACTCTCCACGAGGCCCTCTCCAACATCATGGGAGCGTACCATCATTGCTGGCAACGGTACTGGCCAAGTTTCAGGAGACCCAGCTGCTGCAGGAGGAACACTATCTGGGGATCAGGGAGGAACTCAAGTCCATCAACACCACCCTGGTCACCATTGTAGGGGTGCTGAAGGACCTTGTGAACACCAGGAGTGACACTGTGGCACAATAAGGGGCCCCTGACACTAGCCTCGATGATGAACAGCCCACCCCCTCTGCCGGCGCTAGTGGACAGGAGGCACTGTCACAGGACCTAGACACCAGCACTCCTCCCGCTGCAGATGGAGAACCACCCGCAAATGGTCCCTGAGATCCAGAACAAAGACAGAGAACAATACCAAGACCCCGCCAAGAAATGAGACCACTCAGAATGTCATCCTTCTGTCCCACTTCGTCACCCTGTCCATCCTTAAACTGCCCTAGCTCCACTTCCTATGCCCCTTTGGACAATGCACCTGTGAGACAAATAGACTGGACTCTGCCATGGACATTTCTCCACCATCACCCCTGACCATTTTACAACCCCCTCCACTATTTTGCACTTAAATAAACACCCTTGAATCACAAAACAATCTGGAGTCAGTCTGTGCTTTCACTAATGTGTATTTGCAATAAATGAGGAAAATAGCAATGTCAATTGTATTGTCAACATACCTATGTCACACAGCTCTATTCCATGAGGTAACATAGCAGAGGTCACACAGTGGGACCCACATCTGTGAAATGGAAAGGCAAAGTGACAGGTCAGGGTCCATACACTGGGTGAAAGTGACAGACATATGATAGGTCGAACAATTGTATGAGATGTAGGAGGCTGTGAGGTCTTCTTACCTGTGTCTCACTGGAAGTATTGCTGGATCACGTTGTTTCTGTTGTCAATATCCTCTTCTTCTGCCTCCTCTTCGTCACTGTCCACAGGCTCCACAGCTGCCACAAGACCTCCTTCTGGACCATCCTCCTGCAGAAAAGGCACCTGTCGTCGCAAAGCCAGGTTGTGCAGCATACAGCAGACCACGATGATCTGGCACACCTTCTTTGGTGAGTAGTAGAGAGAACCACCTGTCATATGGAGGCACCGGAACCTGGCCTTCAGGAGGCCGAAGGTCCTTTCTATCACTCTCCTATTTCACCCATGTGCCTCATTGTAGCGTTCCTCTGCCCTTGTCCTGGGATTTCTCACTGGGGTCAGTAGCCATGACAGGTTGGGGTAGCCAGAGTCACCTGCAAATGTCGAGGGACAACTGTTAGACACACACTAATCCATAGGGACAACCCCAGACCCAGACAACTATTCACACGGTATAGGGTCCTTGTCCTCACCTATTAGCCACACTCGGTGCCTCTGGAGTTGCCCCATCACATAAGGGTTGCTGCTATTCCTCAAAATGTAAGCGTCATGCACTGAGCCAGGAAACTTGGCATTCACATGGGAGATGTACTGGTCTGCCAAACACACCATCTGCACATTCATTGAATGGTAACTCTTCTGGATTCTGTACACCTGTTCACTGCGGGGCGTACCAAGGCCACATGTGTCCCATCAATGGCACCTATGATGTTGGGGATATGTCCAAGGGCATAGAAGTCACCTTTCACTGTAGGCAAATCCTCCACCTGAGGGAAAACGATGTAGCTGCGCATATGTTTCAGCAGGGCAGACAACACTCTGGACAACACGTTGGAGAACATAGGCTGGGACATCCCTGATGCAATGGCCACTGTTGTTTGAAAAGACCCATTTGCCAGGAAATGGAGTTCTGACAGGACCTGCACTAGAGGGGGATCCCTGTGGGATGGCGGATAGCTGAAATCAGGTCTGGCTCCAACTGGGCACACAGTTCCTGGATTGTGGCACGATCAAGCCTGTAGGTGACTATTACATGTCTCTCTTCCATTGTCGACAGGTCCACCAGCGGTCTGTACACCAGAGGATGCCGCCATCTCCTCACCTGCCCCAGCAGACGTGCCCTATGGACGAGAACAGCGAGCACAAAGTCAGCCAACACTGAGGTAGTAAAAATAGATTTAATTGCACACATTTGTCAATCCGCTATGTGCCTGTCTCTGTGTGTATGCAAGGCCTAGATATGTGTAACGCATTTACAAATAATGCCATGTGGCCACCTGAAATGGCGGCTGCCTGACCTGTAAGGTGGGACAAGGGGATATGAGGTAACTGCGCTGGCGTTCTACACCGTCGCGGTAGGCGGTCGAAGACCGCGGCGCAATCCTGCATTGGTTAACATTGGACTCTATGGGTCTGAGGAGCCAATGACGATGTATGCCGGCGGTGACGGTACGCACCGCCGCGGACATGACTGCCATTTTCTGTCTGTTCACTCACTTGATACCTGACCTTCGACAGGAGAGGACCTACACTGCAAGTGCTGCTGTGACCTCGGTCTGGAAGTGACGATGGCTCATGTTTCTGGGGAAAGGGCCCCTGCCTTCACTTCGGAGGAGTTGGAGAAGTTAGTGGATGGGGTCATCCCCCAGTACACGCTCCACTACGGCCTTCCAGACAAACAGGTGAGTACACTGTGAGCATGCTGTATGGGCAATACCTGTTTGGAGTGGTGTGTATGGAAGATACAGGGGGGGGACTGAGGCCTGCATGAGCGGACAGTGAGTGTATGTGGTCAGGGCAAGGGTGGGAACGTGGGCCAATGACTGTGACGGTCAAGATGGTTAAAGTTTTTCCTTTTGCCCTGCACTATTCCTCTAGGTCAGCGCCCACCAGAAGAAGGATATTTGGCGTGCCATCCCCACGGATGTCCGGACCCTGGGGGTCCACCACAGACAGAGCACCCACTGCCGTAAAAGATGGGAGGACATTCACCGCTGGAGCAAGAAGACGGCGGAGGCCCAGCTGGGAATGGCCTCCCAATGTGGGAGGGCTGCCCGTCGCACCCTGACCCCCCTGATGTTCCGGATCCTGGCGGTGGCGTATCCGGAGTTGGATGGGCGCTTGAGGGCATCACAGCAGCCACAAGGGGGTGAGTACAGTCACATCCATCTGACTCTGCGCGCATTAGGAGGTGTCTGAGTGGGGGAGGTGGGCAGTGGGTTACCCTAGGCCAGGGTGAGCATTGTAGGCAAGGACCCTTTGTGAGGCAGGCAATGTGGCACCCCAACCCCACCAGTGGTAAGAGCCATCTCCACCTAGGCAGGCTCCTGTGGCTTGCATGTGTGCAGCAATCGGGCATAGGCCTTGTTCCCCATGTCCCTGTGATTAATTAGGAAACTCTAAGTGCATGGCATAGTGCAGAGGGCTGCTGTGTCCATTATGTCCGCCAACGGTAGCGGTATTGTATGCACTGAACATGTCTTTCTTCTTTCTCCTCCCCTTCCCCCTTTTTGTGGTCTCCCTGTTCTTGTGTGCATTAGCATTATCAGGCCGAGGAGCATTGGCACCGGAGCAGGAGGGAGCTGCATCCCACATGGCCCTGGAGGGCGAGACAACGGAGTCTGAAGCCACCAGTGGGACGGAAGGCGAGGGGAGCTCCACGGCGTGGACAGGAGCAGAGACCAGCAACACCGACTCCTCCTCTGATGGGAGCTCCCTTGCAGTGGCGGGCCCCTCTGTGCCCACCGCATCAACAGGTACAGCCGCCACCCCCCCTACCAGCACTGCCCTCCAGGCAGCTCCTCAGCGTGTGTCCTGTGGCCGCTCACCCAGGAGGGTGGGCATCTCCTTCGCCCCAGGCACCTCAGGCCCTGCCCCAGTCAGCCCTGCTGCCCTCAGTGAGGAGGCTATTGACCTCCTGAGATCCCTCACTGTTGGGCGATCTACCATTTTGAATGCCATCCAGGGTATAGAGGGGCAGTTACAACAAACAAATGCATACCTGGAGGGCATTCATTCTGGCCAGGCAGCCCAACAGCGAGCATTTCAGGCTCTGGCCTCAGCACTGATGGCAGCCATTGTTACTGTGTCCAGCCTCCCCCCTCCAACCTCCTTCACCCAGACCCAATCCCCTGTACCTCAGCCTATCCCAAGCACACCATCAGACCAGCATGCACACACATCAACACACAAGGGTGGCTCAGGCAAACATAAGCACCACACATCCTACAGGCACTCACACAAGCATCATACCCATGCAGACATGTCACATCCACTACCTCAGTCGTTGGCAGGATGAAGCACTCTGGGCACCAAGCCCCCTCCAGAACCAGTGGAGAAAGGCATCCACTACCTCAGTCCTTGGCAGGATGAAGCACTCTGGGCATAAGCCCCCTCCAGATCCAGTGGCGTATCACATCCACTACCTCAGTCCTTGGCAGGATGAAGCACTCTGGGCACCAAGCACCCTCCAGAACCAGTGGAGACTGTTATCCACTTGAGAGACTGTGGCTTTGCACTCCCCAGAATAAAGCAGTAGGCAACCCACCCACTGGAGAGACTTGAGAGACTGTGGCTTTGCACTCCCCAGGATAAAGCAGTGGGCAGCCCACCCACTGGAGAGACTTGAGAGACTGTGGCTTTGCACTCCCCAGGATAAAGCAGTGGGCAAACCACCCACTGGAGAGACTTGAGAGACTGTGGCTTTGCACTCCCCAGGATGCAGCAGTGGTCATGGAGCCCCCTCGTGGAGCTGGCGTTGTGCACTCATCCGGCTGAGGTGCCCCCCCTTCCCTTCTCCCTGAGGTGCCTGTTTCATTTCGATCTGATGCCCCAGCAGTGTTCTCTCCGTTTCGAGTTGGGTTTCAAGTGTGGGCATCGCCCATGCATTTTGGGCCCAGGGGTCCACGGACTATGAATGGTGCAGTACCCAGACTTGAATTGTTGGTGTACATAATTGTTTATACTGTATATAAATTTTTGACTAATGGATTGTTCTTGATTACATATGGTTACAATCATTTCCTTTTGTCATTGCGTTCTTCTGGGGGGGGTTGGGGGATGTAAATGTAATGTTGCAGCATGTATTTGTGTGTATGGTGTTATGGGTGGGGGTGTTGTGTGTGTCACTCTCTTTTCCCTCCCCCTCCCCTGTGTTGTAGGTGCAGTACTCACCGTGGTCGTCGCCGCCGTCTTTCGTGCTCCTGGTAGAGGAGCAGGAAGACAATCGCAGGGAGTATTTGGAGTTCTGGCTCCATGGCGTCCTGGTTCCTCGTGGGGTGTGTGGTGGTGAGTGTTTCCCCTTCCAAGTCCTGTTTCTGCCGTGTTTTTGTTCGCGTTGAATCCACCCCGGAAAAGGTGGCGGATTGGCCTCTCATAATAGTGTGGGCGGTACATTGTGTTCCTCCTGTCTGTTGGCGGTGACAGCCATGCTGTTTGTTTGTACCGCCGTGGCGGTCGGAGTGTTAAAGTGGCTGTCTATGTTGGCGGTTTCCGCCATGGTCGTAATCCCATTTTTTTTACCGCCGGCCTGTTGGCGGTTTTACCGCCGCTTGAACACCGACCGCCAGGGTTGTAATGAGGGCCTTAATGAGTTTTCCTTTACACATACAAGTACGCTTGATGATTGTCTACCAGGTGGCTAGCCCACAGGAACAAGTGTGGCTGATAGGTTCATGAACACTTCAGTCTGTGTGTTCCCTATTAGTAAGATGTTTCCAGCTGAAAATATTACTTCATCCATTTCAATAGGAATTTTGGTGATAACCAAATGTTTTTCATACCCAGACTGCACATTTTTCCTAGCCTTTATTTTGTCATTCGGTGTGGATTCTTAAATTTGAAGTTAGGCACCTCTTAAAAGAACTGTGAATACTCAAAGTTATGATTTTGTCGGTGTTCATTAACTTTATAATGGCCAGCCTCCGTGTTAATATTGGAATAGTCTATGTAGATGCACACAACGATGCATTCATATATAAGAACAAAGTCGCATGAC
Organism: Pleurodeles waltl; assembly: GCF_031143425.1. Classification (NCBI taxonomy): domain Eukaryota; kingdom Metazoa; phylum Chordata; class Amphibia; order Caudata; family Salamandridae; genus Pleurodeles; species Pleurodeles waltl. Next base: position 226,525,003 of record NC_090451.1, read on the forward strand.
CACTAGTAAATTCCCCGTCACAAACCCTCCATCAACCCTGGCACGAAAGTACATGGTCAGGCAGGTTCTGAGACCTAGGCTTAAGGTTACAGATTGAAAGGTCACAGGCAGGGTGACGTGTAGCTGGCAGACAAATGTGCGAACAGGAATCTCAGATCAGTCCCACAGATAGGCAAAGCAACGCCACAATGGTCCAACGAAATTGGGCCCAATAAAGCACACATGGCCAGAGAGGTATGCACATTCCCCAACACACCATAAAGTCAGATGCCACATGGAGTTAGGAACACTTAGCCAGTCAGAACACAGCACGCACAACAACATGCAGCCACAATGCACCTCTCAGGCCAGACATCTGGATACATACTCGCTGGCCCACCTTGTGTCCACGAAATTTCAAGGACCCACCTGCATTTATCAGGACCTTATTTATGACTACAAGACAACTGTTCACATTCTTCAACTCAAAAAGGAATGTTGTAATTGTTTTATGGTACCCCAAGAATTATATAAAACACTGCTCAGAACCATTGTACTTTGGGACAGTCCTCAGACCCTGGTTCTGTGACTGTTCTCCCGGCCGTAAACTTTAATTCAACAAATTGTTCCTTTTATGCCAAACTCCTCTTGTCTTTTGTATTTTAAGGTAAATTCTCATTCCAGCAACATCCAGTTCCTCCTCTGTGATCACATGAGTTCTCCAGTATTGAATCTTTCATAGATGTACATGCTTGAATCATTCCCCATTGTCGAAGAGGGAGTACCATGGTACAACTGAAAGTAGTAGAGAAAAATCTAAATAGAAGGTAATGTTAGACATTCAATTTATTAGCTTATTACTGCCATTTGAAAATACGCAATGTCCAGACTATCAGGTGACAGCACCCTTTGGAACCTTCTCCACAGAGGCTCCAGTCTCTCATATTTTCTACCCCACATCTTGTGATAGGAGTCTCCATGAGCCTTACTCAGTTTACTGCCTTTATTCTCAATCCTTGAGAAGATTTTTCTTTAGGACATCATTTGTTGCTTGTATTTACTTGTATTCTGACTGAATCAACAAGTCAGAACAACTTAAAAAGGATTCTTCAAACCATGTGGCACTTGTGGGAAGAAAAGGCTCCATCTAGATGACCCACGTAAGGACTGAATCTACTGCCTTCATCCGGAGCACAAGGTGAGAGACTGCAAACTTTGCTGCTCCTTGTCCCAAAAGACATTACAAAATAGAGAGGGCAGACTTTTGTTATGGCTCAAAAAATTAAAATCTAAAGAATACCTTCTATCCAAGGAAGACAGTGTAACATCCTGCAAATGGGATAGGTCTGGTGAAAAAGGGCCTCCAGAATCACCTCATAAGGCTATGAAAAAATCTCATCATAGCTCTGCTGGACCCTCAAACAAGCACGAAGAGTGTTCTTTTTCCACAAAGATTACCTCAGAAAAAGTTCATTCAGAAACCTCCACTCCTTCCCTCAAGGAGGCTCATGCAAAGAAAACCTTAAAATCATTACAGTCGACACCAAAATCACTGACTTTGGTTTCTACATCAAAAATTACATTCTCGTCGACAGCAGAGTCGTTGACAGTCACTTTGCCAGTAACAGCCTCTACCATAACTACTACTGCATCAGCTTGTCGTCACCACTATCATCGGCGGCAATCATAACAGCAATAAAATTATCTAGACAGAAGGCCCAGTCGACAACAATATCACCACCGCCAGCGACCCTGTCCATGACACCAAAGACAAGAGAATCATTGACGAGAACATCTTTGTGGGACCCGTTGACGAGACAAAAAATGTTGACACAAGAAGTTGACAAGGCAACTGTTGACGAAAATATCACTGTCGACAAGGGGATAGTCGACAAGCAAACCGGCAACAGCGACTTCAATGGAATCCACCTTGTCAACGAAGACATCATTTCTAACATTATCCCTAGTTACTGTAAAAACAAATCTTCAAAAGAGACTATTGTTCTAGCCCACACATCAACAATTAAGGTTTTGTCTTTCCCACCAACACATCTCTTAGATGATGATGACTCAGAAGAGCAAGGACCATTTGAAGTGGCTCATAGCCCACCTGAGCTTCAAATGAAGTGCCAGGAGGACAGCGAGAATGAGATGCAGTATTATAAAGAACGCTACTATACTGCTGGAGAACAGTCTGAGTAATACCAGGAGCAATACTCCATTTATGATCAGGTGAAACAGCTGGAACCTACAATCCAAATGCCAATATCTCTAGTGAACAATTTGCAAAACATGCTGCAAGACTATTACTGCAGGTTCTCAGTCCCTGCGGCCACAGCTCCTCTACCACAAATGCTCAAGACAAGGCCATCCCCTCCAGCCCTCGCGTTCATCACACATTTTTACCACACCTGCAACACCTCTATCAACATTCGCTGCTATACTAGCTGATCCTCCAGGTGACAACGCGCCTTCCAAGGATGATGACAGGGAGGAAGGGGAAATTAGAGACGCTGCCTCGGTTTCTAACAAATGTGATGACTAACTCATCCAGACACCTTCCCCTTCAGCACCAGAACAAGTGGATTCCGCACCGGAGGACATCAGTGGGTTCCATAATCTTATGGAAAGGGCAGCCAGAAGATTTAAACTCCTGATAGTTTCCACACAATGAGAATGTTTCAGTTACAATTTTATAGAGCCCATGAAAAAATGTATTCAGGCTATCCCTATTGTGGATTTTATTTGGGAGGAGGGCATTAAGGTCATGAAAAATCCAGCAATGGTGTCAGCGTCCTCCCTAGGCTGGATGAAAACTATAAAGCGCTTGATGATTCTCCGGCATGTTTAATTGGACAACCTAAACCGGATTCCGTTATATCACATGCGGCCCATCATCTGTCTAAAAATCTGTCCACTCCCATTTCCATTGCACTGGACAGAAATGGTCATAGGCTGGACAACATTGGGAAGCAGTTCCCTTCAATGACATCCACATCCCTCACAGCGGCAAACTCCCTGGCAATTCTCAGCCGTTATGAGCAACAAATGTGGTTGGACATTTCTACATATATTGACCTCTTTCCAGAGGAAACAAAACTTGAAGCACGAACAGTTCCGCATGAAGGGGAAAGGCTATCAGCAGAAATGATAGATTGCACTTTTGATATATCATCCACAGGATTCATACAACTGGCAGGTGCTGCTGTCCTCGGGAGACATGGATGACTAAATGTCACGTCTTTCCATCCGGAGAGTCAAAGCAGATTTCTAAACATGCCTTACGATTGTGACAAGCTGTTCGGAAAACATGTAGACGATGTGCTGCCATCCATCAAGACTGACACTGAAACAGCGAAGTCTCTGGGAACTCTATAATTCAGGATGCAGCCCTTTCGAGGAGCCAAGGGCAGAGGCATCTACTCTTTTAAAGGATGATACCAGCCATACAGACAGCAATACTAACCTTTCTAGAGTCAGTATTGTGCGCAGTACTCCCAGCAACACCAACAACAATACAGGCAACCTCCTTCAGTGGCTTACAAACATACCACCCAGGGAAAACTATCTTCCCAAGACAAAGGCGCTTCCAGGATGCAGTGACCTCTACATGGTGCCAATTGCCCTTCAAATTGCCAATTGAAATTGGGTGTCGAATTTCAAACTATCTCCGCCAGTGGTCCCATGTAACATCCAATAAGTGGGTGCTTGATGTCATCAGCTGGGGACACACATTAGATTTAATCAAAACTCCACAGGCTCTTCCTCCAAAAGGAGCACCACCTCCCCAGCTAGAAGAACTTTTGATACAAATATCACCCATGCTGAAAAAAGGGACAATAGAAGTGGTTTCAGAAACTCAGAGGGGAATCAGTTTCTGCTCTTGCTTCATCCTTATCCGGAAAAAGTAAGGAGTTTGGTGCCCCATTCTTAGATCTTCGGAAACTCGACAAATTCCTGAAGAAACAGTCCTTTCGCATGGTTACTCTTCAGGATGTACTGCACCATCTCAATCGAGGGGATCATATGACAACGTTGGATCCCCAGGATGCATACCTCCATGTTCTAATCCATCCAGAACACTGCAAATTTCTATGATTCAAGGTAGTGGGCACCCACTATCAGTTCAGAGTATTACTGTTCAGACTTAAATCAGCACCACAATTTTTCCCCAATATGATCCGTTCAGTGGCAGTCTATCTCAGACAGGGAGGACTTCATGAATTCCCTTACCTGGACGACTAGCGGATAAAAGAACATACAAATCAACAAGCCAAAAAAGACACAACAGGCTTTGTATCACTAATTCCACAGTCTAGGTCTCACTGTCAACGATCAAAAATCGCATCTGGCCCCCACTACAACATTAACCATCTTGGGAGTGTTGCTGGATACAACACAATCCAAGGCTTTTGCCTCGAAGGACAGGCAAATGAAAATTCAACAGTTAGCACAGAAAGTAAGCACAAAAAGTCTGTTCCTGTCCCACTCTACGGATTACTCCACGGAATGCTTTCCTGTTATTCCAAATTGTCGCCTTCAAATGAGACTGCTACAAGAGGAGCTAGACAGACAATTGTTGCAAAGACGGGTAATTTGATAACATAATTCAGATTACCCAAACAATGATCCAAACCATGTTTGATGGTTGCGCAAATCAAACCTATCCAAAGGTCTATAGTATCTGGCAAAAATATATGAATATGTAATAACAATAGACGTGCTCCTGGAGGGATGGGGCGCTCATCTCCAGGACCTATCAATCAGTGGCAAATGGAATGTCCTACAGACCAAAATGCACATAAACTTCCTGGAACTGAAACCCATCGCCTTGGCGTTAAAATCTTTCCTGCCCAAGATAGCACAGTCATCGATGCTCATTCGCACAGACAATACCACCAGCATGTATTATATAAACAAGCAGGAAGGAACATGTTCACCAGTGCTATTTCAACAAGCACAGGAAATCTGGAACTGGGCTGTCGAACACCAAATAACTCTCAGAGAAGAACATGTGCCAGGAATATCAAATGTCCTTGCAGACTCATTAAGCAGGACAAATGCCTCCTGCCATGAATTGGAGCTCAACCAGCTAAATCAGGACAACTTATTCCATTGTTGTGTCAAACCAAACTTAGACCTGTTTGCGACAAGAGAGAACCAGAAATGGCAGTTCTGCATAAGTTGGCACCCACAGGAGGGATCATGGGGGAATGTGTTTTCAATCAGATGCTCAGGGGTCTATGAGTACGCTTTTCCCTCAATCCCATTGATTCCAAGGTTCTTCAGGTAACTGAAGAGAGAACCTTGCCAAGTTCTCCTTCTGGCTCCCATGTACCCCAGACAATTTTGTTTCACAAAACTCCTACTCCTCTTAGAGCAGCCCCACATTCAGCTAAAGGCTAGACCGACAGTGACGATGAACCAAGGCCAGGTCCGTCATCCCAGCTCAACATCACTACACTTGTCAGCATTGCTCCTGAGTTCAATGAGTTTGTCATGCTAGATATTCTAGCAGACTGTAGGGAAATTCTTATGAATGCCAGGGCAGAGACCACTAACAAAATATACAAACTTGAATGGGAACGTTTCTGTCTTTGGTGAATCAAGTCCAGAGTTCATCCTTTCACAACACCACCAGAACAACTTTCCGTATCTTCTCCAGTTTGCAAAATCCAACCTCCCCCACCCTTCCATCAGAGTTCATTGGTCAGAGATGTCCAGATTTAGATGGTCTAATAATACACCTTTATTATGGTCTAGTAGAATAAAAAAAATTCCTTAAAGGCCTTTTCAGGATGTTTCCTCCAGTGATAATACCCCCTCCTTCGTGGCAGCTTAATGTTGTGCTTGCACAACTTATGAAAGCCCTGTTTGAGCTTTAACACAGGGCAGAATTAAAATATCTCACTTGAAAAACAGTACTTCTCGTAGCACTCACTCACGTCAACTAAAAGAGTCAGTGACATGCAAGCATTTACAATAAAAGAACCTTTCCTCCAATTCAAGTCAGTCAGTGTAATACTTAGGACTAGTTATAAGTTTACACCTAAAGTCCCTTTGGATTTCCATCTGAATGAACCAGTAGTGCTGAGGACCTTCTTTCCAAACCCGCAAACATCGGCAGATAAGCCTTTACATTAAAAGATGTCTTAAATTCTACTTGCACAGGACTAAGCAAATCCGCAAAGCAGATCAGTTATTTGTAGCATATGGAGACCTAATTAATGGGTTTCCAGTTTCTAAGCAGAGCATAGCCAGATGGATTGCATCCGTCATCCAATTTTGTCACAGGCTAGCAAGAAAACCATTGACCAACAAAGTCAAGGCCCAGTCCACCACAGCTGTCTCCACATCTCTCTTTGCTGGTGTGCCTGTTCAACAGATGTACAGAGAAGCAACATGGTCTAGTATGCACACCTTTACTCAGCATTACTGTGAGCTGTGGGACATGCAGTTTTAATACATCTATTACAATAAGGTGAGACAGTTCTATTTTCCCACCTTCCGCAATGTATTTTTATTGTTTGTATTTCCAAATACTAACTGCTAGCCACACTGATCCAAGCATGTGAATCTATGAAAGACACAATACTGGACAAGACATTAATGCCCTCATTACGACTCTGGTGGTCGGTGATAAAGTGGCGGTAATACCGCCAACAGGCTGGCGGTAACTACAGCCAAATTTTGACCATGGCGGAAAGATCTCCGAAAGACAGCCAATGTACCACACCGGCTGCCAGGGCAGAAACAACAGCCACCATGACGGTAGCCGCCTACAGCTAGGCGGAAGTCAAAGTTCCGCCCACCATATTACAACTACACAATCCGCCACCTTTTCCGGGGGCGGTACCAATGACATCAAGAGCATGGCGGAAACAGACCTTAGAAGTGAAAGGACTCACCATTGGAGACACAGGGAAGAACCACACCGCCATGGAACCCGAACTGCATGTTTTTCTGATTACATTCTACGTTCTGCTCCACCATGAACACCAATGCCGGCGAAGAGTACAGCCGCCTAGCACACAAGGGAGGGGTGGGACACACACACACGTACAACACACAAGCAGATGCACAAGAAAACAAGTTAATCCTCCTAAATCGGCAGAAAAATGCAAGGACAAACCGATTTCGCCAAGGTGTTTGTAATAAGATCAACACAGTAGAAATAATAATTTAGGCAATATAATATATATATACAAATTTACAGAACAAGGGGTACAGGTCAGTCCTCATTTTGCGTGGGCCACATGGCCACAGGCCAAAGTCCAAGGCCCCACTTGTCACCTGCTTCAACATGAAGACAATACTGCAGGGGCATCAGTTGGTAAATAGGCAGGCACCTCAGGGGATGTGGGGAGGGGGGTGGCACCTCGGAAACAAGACCACTGGTCTCGGAGGGGGCAACATGCCCTGTGCTTGATCCTGGGGAGTGATGGGCCACAGTCTCTCAAGTGGGTGTCTTGACCACTGATTCTGGAGGGGGCACACACCCATTGCTCTTTGTCCTGGGGAGTGCAAGGCCACAGTCTCTCGAGTGGGTGTCTTGACCACTGGTTCTGGAGGGGGTAGCCCACACAGCAGCCCATGGAGGCAGGATTACTTTGCGTCCGCCGGAGGTGACGGATGCACTGTGGTGGTGGTGCTGGAGGTGGGAGGCTGCTGCACATCCCCTGCACCCTTGGACGGATGCACTGTGGTGGTGCTGTTAGTGATGGGAGGCTCCTGCACATCCCCTGCACCCTCGGACGGATGCACTGTGGTGGTGCTGCTGGTGGTGAGAGGCTCCTGGACATCCCCTGCACCCTCTGATGGATGCACAACCATGGTTGGTGGTGGGGGCTCCGTCACAGCTGCTGGTCCAGGCTCCTTGGCCTTCCTGCCTGCTGGTGCAGGCTCCTTGGCCCTTCTTGCCTGCTAGTGCAGGCTCCCTGGCCTATCAGGTGGTAGGTGCAGGCTCCTTGCCCTTCTTGCCTGCTGGGGCAGGCTCCTTGCCCTTCTTGCGTGCTGGGGCAGGCTCCTTCCCCTTTAGTAAATGTGGCCTGGATCTCTTTCTACCACGAGTGGGTGCAAATGGAACTGGGCCCGTGGACTGTGTGGCTGAGATGCTTGGCTGAGTTCATGATACCCTGTCCATACGTGCAGGGCGGGGGAGGGGTAGGGAAGAGGTCAATAATGGATAGGAACAGTTTTTTGGGGACATTTGGGCGGGAAGAGAGAGAAGGAATGGGAGTGGAGGATGAGGGAGTGGTTGTTGGAGGTGTCTGTCTGCTGGATTTGGGCGCAAGTGCATGGGCTGTTGTGAGGTGGATGGCTGTTGGGTGTCTGAGTGCTTGCGTTTGTGTACTTTAGGAGGGGGGACAGACACAGTGGGAGAGGACACAGGATGTTTGCATGGATGTGGTGGAGGTGTCTGCCTTTGAGGTGTGTGTTTTGCTTGGTGTGGTGATGATGTTGGTAGTGGATATTGATGTAGTGCTTGCAGGTGTGAGTGTGGACGTAACTAGGTGGGAGGAGGAGGAAGGGGGGATACAGTGGAAATAGTGGATGTTGTTGTGTCTGCAACTGGATGGTGTTTGTGTAAGTGCCTGTGGGATGAAGTGTGGTGCTTGTGTTTGCGTTTGACACTCTTGGGTGTTGTCTTGTGTGCATGCACGTCTGTCTGTGTACCTGGGATGGGTTGGGGTTGAGGAGAATGGGACTTGGCAGTGGAAGTTGAAGGGGGGACGGTAGAAACAGGGACAATGGCTGTCATCAGAGAGGAGGCCAGAGGCTGAATTGATCTCTGTTGGGCCGTCAATCCACTGGGAATGCCCTCCAGGAATGCATTAGATTGTTGCCATTTTCGTGTGCAGCTGGACGTGTGTGTGGTGTGTGTGTGTCTGGTGCATGTTGTGCATGTCTGTTTGTGTGTCACTCTCATTTTCCTCCCATTCTCCCTTGTGTGTCTTTGTCTGCGTTGGTGTTCCAGGTGGAGCATAACGTAGAAGATCATCAGGAAGACTTGTAGTTCGGGTTCCATGGCAGATTTTTCTTCACTGTGTCTCCGATGGTGAGTCCTTTCTCTTCTGTGATGTGTTTCCGCCAAGGTTTTGATGGCGTTGGTACAGCCCCAGAAAAGGTGGCGGATTGATGTGTCTTAACATGGTGGGCGGTACTTTGTCTTCCGCCTGGTTGTTGACGGCTACCGCCGTGGTGAGTGTTGTTTCCACCCTGGCGGTTGGTGTGGTACATTGGCTGTCTATGGGAGTTATCAGCTCCATGGTCATAATTAGGCGGTACTTACCGCCACCTTATCACTCACCGCCAGGGTCATAATGAGGGCCATAGTTCCATTCCAGGTAGTCGAATGCCATCTTGGGATCCAACGCCATCAAGGCCGCCTGTTCCGTCTGGGGATCGGCTGTCAAATGGAGCACCCCATACAGGCACCAGAGGTTAAACCACGTGCACCGGTCTGGCATGAAACCAGACTTGTCCGGGTGTATCAGTGTTGCGATGATCCCACGTAGCAGTTTGCCAAGACCTTCGCCAATACCTTAGCTTCCATATTTAACCAAGAAATGGGCATGTGTGAACTGTGAGCTGTCGAGGGTTTACCCTACTTATGGATCACTATGATCGTCGCAGCTCTTTGGTCTGCTGGAACACGACCCTTGTCCTTGGCCTCCGTGAACATCTCTAGCAGTGGGCCGGCAATTATGTCAGCCATTCCTTTATACAGTTCAGCTGGGATCCTATTCAGGCCGGGGTCCTCTCCCATCTGAAGGTCCTGCAAAGCACGGACCGCTTCCTCCTTCGTCATATCACCATCCAATGCATCTATGTCTTCTCCCTGTAGCACCTGCAGGTGAATGTCCCTGAGGAAATCAGTATAGTCCTCTCTAGACATAGTTGTCCTGGAGACATGCAGGTTCTCGTAGTAGTCTGCAAAGGTCTCGGCTATGGTGGCACCCGACATCTGCAGGTCATTTTCTGCGTTTCCACCTTTAGTACCTACACTCGCTCTCTATCCCTCCGTTCCTGCCATGCTAGCAATTTGCCGGCTTTATCACCAACCCCGCACAGTCGACGGTGGACCGCGATAGCATAGTTGCTGCTGTGGTTTTCCACCAGGGACCGCTGTTCCAGCTGTCTCAGTCGCAGTTTTTCTCGGTCCCCTGAGGAGAGTGTGACTCCCTCTAATCTTACTACATCTCTCTCAAAAGCTGCGCACTTCAGCCGTGCCTTTTTCTTTGCCACCCCCATTAATGCCTGTGCCTGTTCTCATACAGCTGCCTTGAAGGCTTCCCACAGTATACCCGCTAATGGCACTGAGCCCCGATCTTCCTTA